>NC_080715.1:8162072-8357072 GCF_019097595.1 Hemibagrus wyckioides | reverse complement strand
CAAATAAATTTAAATAAATATATTTCAATCAATAAAGAAGGAAATTTATCAACATTCTTTAAATTAAATATTGACATTCTTTAAATAGTTTTTAGTAATGATGAATAATAGCAAAAATATTTCTTTCATTCACTGTTTTTATAACTGGTTTAATTTGCACATTTTTAAAAAAAATAATAATAATAATTTATAATAATAATTAAAACGAATTAATATGAATTAGCTGATTTTAATCCTATTGTGTCTTCATGGGAAATAAATAAATGTTAAATAAATAAAATGTCTGGATGACTAAATAGCTGTTATAGACTTGTAATAAATAATTATGATTATTACATAAGCCTCCCAAATATTTGTTATTCGTATAAAATAATTATTACTTTAACATAATTTTTTTTTCTCAATTATGTCAAATTAAAAATACATGGATGGATGGATGGGTGGATAGATACACAGGTGATAGATAGATAGATAGATAGATAGATAGATAGATAGATAGATAGATAGATAGGTAAAAAATCTGACAATAATGCTATAAATCTATAATAAATACACACGATTCCTGTAATGTATAATTATGCCAAATAAATAAACAAATAAACAAAACATAAATCCGCCAATAGCATTAATAATAATAATAATAATAATAATAATAATAAAATATAATACAATAATTATTCATAACGTAATTATTTGTAATAGTAGTAAGATAAAGAATTATAATTATAATAATTATATTTATAAAATTATAAAAAAAAAAGTCCTTATTCCTGTGATAAGTGTTTTAACTGTAATAAAGTAATAAAATATTTACTGCTATATAAGGAAACTAATTTAGCTTTCCATCAAACCCGCAGCTAGACGCCGATTAGCCATTTAGCACGAGCGCTCCAGCTACCGTAACTAAGCAACGCTCTCTAGAAATCTATCCGAAGCTGTAATTTACTCAAAATAAGCAAACAAACAAATAAATTCGTTGGAATCATCTCACAACGCGAATGATTTTTATTTACACCTGGATCCTTTATTTCTGAGCCCTAATCCTCCTGTACGACCATTAGCGCCTGCTAGCATTAGCGTAACCGGGCTAGCGTTAGCGGCTACCGTCAACATCGAAGCGGAGTCGGTTTAAAAAAATGATATTAAATCGCAGACAGTACATATTGTTTATTTATTTATACATAAATATATATTTGTGTATTTTTCTTCTCTTCCCCTTCCCCGAGCCGTGTTTAATAAATCAAGCGACCATCTGATAGCAGGATGTCAGGGATATAAACCTTAGCGAGCTAGCTGTGTGTGTACACACACACACACACACACACACACACACACACACACACACACACACACACACACACAGCGTTTATATCAAACAAATTCAGCCATTTTAGGAGACATGTCTCCGAGGCACGAGCCCCGTTTACCTTTTTGATGTTGTAGATGCGGGTGAGCATGCCGATACCGCGGTCATTGAGGATGGTCAGTTTCTCGGCCAGTTTCTGCTGGCTCGGCTGCAGCACACCCCGAGACATTTTCACTATCTCTGTCTCTCTCTCTCTCTCTTTTATTTTAATTCAAACCAAAAGCAGGACGAAAAGAACGAAAAAAGGTCGTAGTGTCAGGCAGAATGAAGAAACCAGTTGCGGTGTAGTGTTTAAATCAAGCCCATATTACAGGCTAAAAGGCTTGGTCGAGCTCTCTCTCTCTCTCTCCCTCCCTCCCTCCTTCTCTCTCTCTCTCTCTCTCTTTTTTTTTTTTACTAGGTGTTGCCCCGTCTATCAAAGCTCAGCCTATTTCTTTTCCTGCAACACCAACGCAGGGCCATGTCCCGAACCGCACCTCGCGCCCTACACAGCCTACTTCACCGAGGAGCCGCCATTTTGAATTCCTGGAATTTTGGAAAATCATGGGTCGTGTCCCAAATCACAAAACAGGCTAAGAGCTCCAGCGTTAAAATTAGAGCAGCAAAGGCTTGGAAAATGTCTTTATTTGTTTGTTTATGCTTTGGTCTATCTATCTATCTATCTATCTATCTATCTATCTATCTATCTATCTATCTATCTATCTATCTATCTATCTTAAAATGTAATATTTATTTATTTATTTATTAGTTTTTTTGTTTGTCTGTTCTATCTATCTATCTATCTATCTATCTATCTATCTATCTATCTATCTATCTATCTTAAAATGTAATATTTATTTATTTATTTATTAGTTTTTTGTTTGTCTGTTCTATCTATCTATCTATCTATCTATCTATCTATCTATCTATCTATCTATCTATCTATCTATCTATCTATCTATCTATCTATCTATCTATCTATCTATCTTGCTGACACAAATAATCAATTAAATAAACATTTAAATAGATATTTATTATTAAAATGTAATATTTATTTATTTATTTATTAGTTTTTTTGTTTGTCTGTTCTATCTATCTATCTATCTATCTATCTATCTATCTATCTATCTATCTATCTATCTATCTATCTTGCTGACACAAATAATCAATTAAATAAACATTTAAATAGATATTTATTATTAAAATGTAATATTTATTTATTTATTTATTAGTTTTTTTGTTTGTCTGTTCTATCTATCTATCTATCTATCTATCTATCTATCTATCTATCTATCTATCTATCTATCTATCTATCTATCTATCTATCTATCTTGCTGACACAAATAATCAATTAAATAAACATTTAAATAGATATTTATTATTAAAATGTATTATTTATTTATTTATTTATTTATTTATTTATTTATTTATTTATTTATTTATTTATTAGTTTTTTTGTTTGTCTGTTCTATCTATCTATCTATCTATCTATCTATCTATCTATCTATCTATCTATCTATCTATATATCTATCTATCTATCTATCTATCTATCTATCTATCTTGCTGACACAAATAATCAATTAAATAAACATTTAAATAGATATTTATTATTAAAATGTAATATTTATTTATTTATTTATTTATTTATTTATTTATTTATTTATTATTTATTAGTTTTTTGTTTGTTTGTCTGTTCTATCTATCTATCTATCTATCTATCTATCTATCTATCTATCTATCTATCTATCTATCTATCTATCTATCTATCTATCTATCTCTCTTGCTGACACAATCAATTAAATAAGCATTTAAATGGATATTTATTATTAAAATGTAATGTTTATTTATTTATTAGGTTTTTTTGTTTGTTTGTCTGTTCTATCTGTCTGTCTGTCTATCTATCTATCTATCTATCTATCTATCTATCTATCTATCTATCTATCTATCTATCTTGCTGTTTGTTTTTCATTAATAATTCTGACACAATTAATCAATTAAATAAGCATTTAAAAGGGTATTTAATATTAGAAATATATTTTTTATAATAAAATATTTATTTATTTATTTATTAGTTTTTTTGTCTGTTTCTCTTAGTCATATGTTTACTTAATAATATATTGAAAGAGATCATTATCTTTGTTATGCTAAAATGTATTTATTAAATACATATTTAAATATTGATTGATTTTTTTATTTGTTTGTTTGTTTAAGATTTTAAAAAACATTCATAAGTCTAACTTTTTTTTGTGCTACAGGTACTAATTTTTTTTTTTCATTAATAGAATTTTTCATTATATTTTTTTTACTATTATATATTTGTTTTAGTTAATTTTACAGTTCAGATTTTGCTGGTTCCTATCTGTTTTGTAAAAATAAAACTCTTTCACACAAAAATCACTTACATTGTAATTATAATAAATATATAAATATGATCAAATATAACCAAATGAATTCTAACAATATTGAGACTGGGAATGGGATTGGTGCTATGTTCAGTTTATAGTAGCTCATAAATATTGCTGTTGTGTTGTGTTATGTTGTTTTGTTGTGTTTTTTTTCCATTAACCATTTTCCTCTCAGTATATTAATGTTGAACAGAACCAGTGAAACCAGTAACACAATCGAAGAGGCTTAATGGAAGTTTAATGAAGTCTCTGATTGTGACCTTTTGTTAATACTTGGTGATTTTAATGGACTTAATGGATTTCTCTGATGATGTATGTAATCTGGCAAAGAGACATGAACATGCTCATGACATTATTGCTCAAGGTAATATAGACAGAATTAGCAAACATTTTATTAAGATGCCAAATTTAGGCTAATGAGGACACACTGGTTCAAGAATGGAATTCGATTCTGATGGAATATATATATATATATCACCAGCCCCCCCCAAACCCACTCTCTCTTTATCTCATAGTTTCTACCTAGTTGTGATAAATTTGCCCTATCTGATTTTTTGTGAGGGCAGCATGGTTGCTTAGTGGTTAGCACTGTTGCCTCACAGCAAGAAGGTCCTGGGTTCAAACAGGCAGGGGCCTTTCTGTGTGGAGTTTGCATGTTCTTCCCGTGCCTGTGTGGGTTTACTCCAGGCACTCCAGTTTTCTCCCACAGTGCAAAAACATGTACATTAGGTTGACTGGTAATTCTAAATTGCCGATAGGAGTGAGTGTGTGGTTGTCTGTCTATGTGATGGACTGGAAACCTGTCCAGGGTGTACCCCTGCCTTTCACCCAATGTGTGCTGGGATAGGCTCCAGCAGACCCCTGTGACCCTATTTAGAAATAAAGCGGGTATAGAAGATGGTTGGATGAAAATGGTTTATTGTGAAGGAAAGGAATAATCTCATTTCCCCATCTGACTGTAATCTAGGCCTGACAGGCCCTCTGTGTAATTCATTTATTATTCAAATAGACTAGGGTATAAAACCCACTTCCACTGGTGGATTCAGTGCCAAAAGCAAAGAAACACTTCTTTTCCATTTCTTCCTAGACCTCTGTATCAAAACCACTCTAGAAAGTACAGTCAAAATATATTTAAGGGAAAGTAAAGGTCAACTCTGTCAACATTATAGTTAAAGGTAGAAGTATGGAGGAAAAATCTACTGGAGTGAAAGTAAAAGACTAGTTAATTTGATATGAAATATGTTTTGCAATAGCAAACAAACTTAGAAAATGGCTTGCTAGTTATCCTATGCTTATGTAATAGCCGTTATTAAAAGAATGCCAAGGCACTTGAGCAACAAACACAAAACCTAGCTTAACTAGCTAGGTCATGTAATCAGCTACTTGGCTAATTTCATGAGTAAAACATAACTAGTTAGCTATTATGAGGAGCTACTTTGCAAAACCTAAACTAGCTAGCTAACCTCACAAGCTTATTTTCAAGCAAACTGACTAGCATTTTTGCTAAGCTAATACTGTATACAAAACTAGCTAGCTAATTTTTCTAAATTACAAACCAAACTAAACTTGTTAACTTAACAAAACATAAGTTAACTTAATATTCTTCTTCTTCTTCTTCTTCTTCTTCCTCTTCTTCTTCGTTAGATGTGATGCTGATATTTAAATGTTTAAGGAAAAAGAGAAAAAAAAAAGCAAAGTTAAACAAACAAACAAACAAACAAATAAATAAACAAATAAATAGAAAAACAAATATAAATAAATAAATAAATAAATTGAAATAAAAATGTATGGAATGTAAAGTATGGTTTATTTAAAATCTTGTAATTATACTTGTAAAATATAAATAAATAAAAGGTTTCAATGCCAGTAATACCTGGGCGATTATCCAAAATACTCCTGATGTACAGTACAGGGTTTCTTTTCCGGCCAAGTGCTGTTTTCAAAAGTTTCAGGCATTGCACAAGCTCAGATGTGAAAGCTGGGGTATCGATGCCCTGCAGTACCTTCATGGACCACATGTTGGAAACCTAGAACTTAAAAAATACAATTTTGTTTTTGACATCATCAGCATAGGAAGTTCTAGTATCTGATCACCGAGAATCATTCAGCTTGGCCATCCGTGACCCCTGATGTGATGAGCTCCTCATGGTGGCACTATTGTCCTGACTCCATCAGGTATTTGTGTCCAGGTAATGAGCCGTCTCAGCTTTAAGGCTGTAAGAAAAGCAGGTGCCCATCAGTACAGGTACGGGAGCAGTAGTTAACAGGGATCACACCGGTGGATCAGGCTACCTAAAGGACTGCAGCTTGTCATATTTCGCCCTGCCGAGGTCCACGTCCACACATGTGATGCAGTCACTCGCCCAAGAAATTAAATCATTCTCCAAGACCAACCTGAGAAAGCAATGCACCCGGGTGACGACTCTGAGCGGGAGGCGGATTATTGAAACATGGAAAGGGACCACTGTCCATGTGGTTGAGGACACTGTCCAACCTGAAACACCGTGTGGATACATTCAGGATAATACATGGGACCTCCAAGTGGGATATATTAGACCTTATTTATTACTGGGTAAGACTAAAGTGCATAATATCTCAAGTGTGGTATAATGACTTCAGTTTTTTCAGTTGCACTGTATATTCTGTATATTTTTACTGTATATACTATATAACACTACTCTGTACTTTTGTTGTACTATATTTCTCTCTCTCTCTCTCTCTCTCTCTCTCTCTCTCTCCTTCTCTCTCGCTCTATCTGTGTGATGATATCCATATATACAGTATATAATTTCATACTATAATAGTATGTATATATAATGTTATAATTTATTTAATCTTCAACTAGACTACTACTGCTCTAAGTAGTATATACTGTACTTCTATTTTAGAGCTTAAAACTCTATACTACATTCTGTAATAATATTCCATACTGTATTCTCTCTATTTCTCTGTATGTCTCTGTTCTCTACACGGTATCTACAAATCTACACTATATATATATATAAAAATATATATATATATATATATATATACATATATATATATATATATATATATATATATATATATATATATATATATATATATATATATATACTGTATTGCATGTACATTATAATGATAGTCTGCTCTAGAAATACTGTAGTGTATGTGTGTGTGCATCTTCATATTCTGTGTACTCTATATAACATGTATCTTAATACTTTATAACATACTCTATAGTAATACCCTATATATGCTGCATAGTACATATACTATATATACTGTGAACTGCAGTAGGAAATATTACTCTATATCATATCTATATTATTATAATTACACGTTTTTAATTTATACTCTACGTGCTGCACAATGCTAATCTGTATTTGAGGTCTTTTCTAATCTAATGCTGTATTAATGTAATGCTACAATATTCTGGCTCTATAACACTATTCTAGACTTTAATACACTATATTATATAAAAATGTATATAATCTTTGTTCTGCTATACTATATAACTAGACTGTACTGTATTCTATATAATACTGCTCTGCTCTGTGTATAGTCTACTATATCTGAGTGTGTGTGTGTGTGTGTTGGGGCTATTGTGTTTAGGACTTACACAATAGGAGGACATTACAACTATACTATATTTTCCCATGTTGTATACAATATATTATATATAGTAATGTTTCTCTCTACCTCAGGAACTTACCGTATTTTCTATTTCCTACTACTGCTATATCCACATAAAGCTACTATATTCTTTGTACATTATGTACTGTACACAATAATGTTGTTTATGCACCACACTACTATATATTATACTCTACTCTGCTTTATACTCTACTATATATTAATACTCTGTACTGTATGTTTGTGTGAGTGTACGTGTGTGTGTATTGTTATATGTTATATTATATTGATATATGCTTTATAAATGAATGTTTCTCTCTACTCCAGGAACTTGCTGTATTTTCTGTAATGTCCATATAAAGCTACTCTATTCTTTGCATGTTATTAACTGTACACTAAAACACTATTGTAGACCTTTAGAGTCTATGCTATATATACTCTTTGTACTCCATATACCTTATACTGTATATTCTCTATTTTCTACTACTGTTATATTCTTATAAAGCTACTATATTCGTATATTATGTACTGTACACAATAACATTGTTCTAGATGTTTATACACTCTCTCTATTTCTTTCTCTCTATACATATGTGTATATACTATATACTCTACTATATATCAGTACATTAATATTAATATATATGTGTGGATAATGGGCTATTGGGTTGTTTAGGTCAAACACAACATGGGGGACATATACGATATCACTATTAACACTATTCTAGACCATAGTGTATGCTATATAAATGCTTACATACTCTTTGCACTGCATATACTTTATACTGTATATTCTGTATAATACTACTCTGATTTCTATGTGGCCGTCAGAAGAGAGCCAAATATATATTTTGTCCTACATGCCTATGTTATGCCTGCTGCATTACTGTGTGATCTGTAAAGTATCTGTAACTGTAACTAGTTCGATGTATTGAATAATTCTGATAAGAAAATCAGGAGCAACCTACCAATCAATTTCATTACAAAACTATACAAGTCAGTTCTTTACCTAAGAAATCTTCTGGTATTTTGAGTGCAAGGTAAATTACCATTTTTGAAGGTGTCTTTACTTCACAGAATTTCTTCATATATGCTAAGACCTTTGCACCAATCATACACAAATTACTTACTCCCTCACTTTCAGTAAGCGCTTTATCCTGGTCAGGGTTGTGGTTTATCTGGAGCCTATTCCGGGAAAAGTGCAAGTGAGGCGGGAATACACCCTAAATGGGACACCAGTCCATCACAGAACACACACACACACACACACACATAAATACATACCTGGGGCAATTTATCCTAGCCAGTCCATGGCATATTTTTTGGAAGTGGGAGGAAACCGGAGAACCTGTAGTAAACACACAGACATGGGGAGAACCTGCACAGAAAATCCACACAGACAACCTCTTAGTGTGTGGGATATATTAGGCAGCAAGTGAACATTTTGTCCTCAAGGTTGATGTGTTAGAAGCAGGAAAAATGGGCAAGCATAAGGATTTGAGCGAGTTTGACAAGGGCCAAATTGTGATGGCTAGACGTCTGGATCTCCAAACCGCAGCTCTTGTGGGGTGTTCCCGGTCTGCAGTGGTCAGTATCTATCAAAAGTGGTCCAAGGAAGGAACAGAGGTGAACCGGAGACAGGGTCATGGGCGGTCAAGGCTCATTGATGCACGTGGGGAGAGAAGGCTGGCCCGTGTGATCCGATCCAACAGACGAGCTACTGTTGATCAAATTGCTGAAGAAGTTAATGCTGGTTCTGATAGAAAGGTGTCAGAATACACAGTGCAGGACGGGTCAGGGCTGTTTTGGCAGCAAAAGGGGGACTAACACGATATTAGACGGGTGGTCATAATGTTGTGCCTGATCGGTGTATACTTTAATTGTCTCATGGATATAAAAATTGTGAAGTTGCTATGTGTAAGTCACATTCAAATAGTATTTTAAATAAAACCGATGTCCTTAGAAGACATTCATTCAAGTAAACGGAGAGAAATTTGAAATACTAGATAACAGAGTTCAGATGATTTTGTACTGTACATGTGTACTTTCTGTTTAATTATTGAAATTCGAACATTTACAGGTTCACAGGATGCTGCTCATGACTTTGGCACTTTAAAAAAGTACAAGGTACTGAATTAGTTTAGTATTATTATTCAAAATAAATATCTACATCCATTTTCCCCCATTGGTGTTTATACTTACTCATAAAGCATTTCATTCCCTTTAACTTCAGGTCACTCACATCCTGAATGTGGCGTACGGTGTGGAAAACGCTTTCCCAGATCTATTCATCTATAAAACCCTGAGCATACTGGATCTGCCCGACACTGACATCATATCACACCTGCATGAGTGCGCACAGTTCATAGACCAGGCCAAGGCTGAGGTAAGTGTTTTAACTCACTGAATAATTTTCACCCACATATCAGCTTTATGGCTGAGGAGGACATAACGCTCGGCACATAACAAAAGCCTGGTGTAATCAGGATATTTTATTTTCACAAAGTAATTTCCTGAGTGTTTATTTCACAGCCTATCTGATACTAGACAGCCAGTCCAATGGCACACGCCTCTTATCCTCACCAACAGCTACCTGAATAATACATGTCGAGTTTTCGCCATGCATTATTGACGCTGTTGTAGAAAGATCATATCGCTGCCAGGGCTGTTGTTTGCCGTACAACCTCTTTACCAAATAGTAGCGGCAGTCAGCCTTAACCTGACACTGCCACATGAGGCAAAATTCGTGAAAGGGTTTATGATTACAATAGCCATTGGAAATAAGTTTCCAATCCTGTGTAAAACGAGCATGTAACCCACAAAAGCACAGCGACTCAAGCCACGTTAATCAAGCCGTGTTCCCATTAGACTGCCAAACTTTCATTCTTTCACCTTACACCTTGTAATTTTGCCATGAAGAGTGATTAGTCTGGTATGGATTACCTTGAAGCATGATAAACTGCATTATAATGTGTAAAGTGCTAGGCCTGGACGCAGGAAAGATGAGCACCGAGCCTCAACTTCTCCACATCCATGCATAGGACCGTATTTAAAGTTGCTGACTTAATTTGTCAAGTCACTGAGGCAAGATGCATATGTTATATTCAGTGCCCTGAGTAGACAGAGAGGTCAAGAGGACCACAGAAAATAAATTATGGGCAGGGAAAAAATTGCAGAAATGTCATGTCCGTGAATTAAGTTCAAAAGATAACTTAGTAGATAAGAAAAATCTTTCTTAGAATACAGGCATAGTTTTCTTGGACAAACATGAGATAAAACACTTGGGGTCATGATGTCAGAGGAAAATAATCAGCAACAAGGCGGTGCGATGTAGTCCAGTATGATATGGAGTCATTGTTACCACCTCAAAGTTGATTATTTTCCACATTTCTCATAAACACCAGTGTTTATTTCACTTATACCACATTTTCTTTTACTTATTAAATGACAGTAAGACAAAGACAACATGAAAACAAAGTTACAGCCTTACTATGTACACATAAGTGTTTGTAGGTATTTACATGTATATGTACATGTAGCTATATACATGTAGAGAGATAGATACAACTATTATCATTGCATAGTACAGATACATAGCAATGAAATGGCATTTAGTATCTACCAAATATTAGACACTATAGCTATACATATGTAGCTATGTAAAAACATAGCTATAGAAGCCTTTATTATTGCCACACATTCATTACAGCACAGTGGAATTCTTTTCTTCACATATCCCAGCTGAAGAAGTTTGGGGGTCAGAGCACAGGGGCAGCTATGATACAGCACCCCTGGAGCAGAGAGAGTTAAGGACCTTGCTCAATTGCCCAACAGTGGCAGCTTGACGGTACTGGAGCTTGAACTCTGACCTTCCAATCAACAACCCAGATCCTTAACCACTTGCCACATATACACTATATTGCCAAAAGTATTCGCTCACCTGCCTTGACTCGCATATGAACTTAAGTGACATCCCATTCCTAATCCATAGGGTTCAATATGACGTCGGTCCACCCTTTGCAGGTATAACAGCTTCAACTCTTCTGGGAAGACTGTCCACAAGGTTTAGGAGTGTGTTTATGGGAATTTTTGACCATTCTTCCAGAAGCGCATTTGTGAGGTCACACACTGACGTTGGACGAGAAGGCCTGGCTCTCAGTCTCCGCTCTAATTCATCCCAAAGGTGTTCTATCGGGTTGAGGTCAGGACTCTGTGCAGGCCAGTCAAGTTCATCCACACCAGACTCTGTCATCCATGTCTTTATGGACCTTGCTTTGTGCACTGGTGCACAGTCATGTTGGAAGAGGAAGGGGCCAGCTCCAAACTGTTCCCACAAAGTTGGGAGCATGGAATTGTCCAAAATGTCTTGGTATGCTGAAGCATTCAGAGTTCCTTTCACTGGAACTAAGGGGCCAAGCACAGCTCCTGAAAAACAACCCCACACCATAATCCCCCCTCCACCAAAGTTTACACTTGGCACAATTGCAGTCAGACAAGTACCGTTCTCCTGGCAACCCATTCTTTCACAAATAGTATACAAAAGTATTCGCTCACCCATCCAAATAATCAGAATCAGGTGTTCCAATGACTTCCATGGCCACAGGTGTATAAAATCAAGCACCTAGGCATGCAGACTGTTTTTACAAACATTTGTGAAAGAATGGGTCGCTCTCAGGAGCTCAGTGAATTCCAGCGTGGAACTGTGATAGGATGCCACCTGTGCAACAAATCCAGTCGTGAAATTTCCTCGCTCCTAAATATTCCACAGTCAACTGTTAGCTGTATTATAAGAACGTGGAAGTGTTTGGGAACGACAGCAACTCATCCACGAAGTGGTAGGCCACGTAAACTGACGGAGCGGGGTCAGCGGATGCTGAGGCGCATAGTGTCTGCGCACTGTTCTTGAGCTAATCTGAAGGCCACATGAAGTTTGGAGGTCTGTAGCGATTGACTCTGCAGAAAGTCTGCAGAAAGTGGACCGATGTCATATTGAACCATTGAACCCTATGGATTAGGAATGGGATGTCACTTAAGTTCATATGCGAGTCAAGGCAGGTGAGTACTTTTGGCAATATATATATATATATATATATATATATATATATACATAGCTACTGACATGCAGTTATATACACAGCTGTTGACATGTAGCTGTATACATGTTCCTATGTACACATCTGCATTGACACACAGTTATATACACATAGCTGTAGGTACATAGTAGCTACTGATATAGATATATAGCTACTGACATATAGTATATAGCTAGATACAGTATATAGCTACTGAAATAGATATATAGCTACTGACATATAGTATATAGCTAGATACAGTATATAGCTACTGATATTGATATATAGCTACGGACATATATACACAAATAACTATACACATAGTAGACACCAATTTCCTTGATAGAAGTGTCTGATTTATAAACTAATAACTATCTGTCTATAAGGCAGTGTGGGAATCTATTACCTCAGCATTATTAGCCTCAATACAAGTAATTATTTCCGAATTAAGCTTGAGCACATGCTACTCTACACAGTGACACAGTGATATTTCAACATTCATTAGTATTTAGATAAACTTTAGCTCTAGAACAACATGGTTTAAAGCTAATGAATTCAACGTAGAAGGAAAGTGTGTCTAAATTTACTGAAGGAAATAAAAATACACAAAGGTAATACACTAAATGTGCATATTGCCTACTAAATATCATTAAAAAAAATAAAATTTCTCATTATAGTCCATCAAAAAATTAAAAATAGCTAGCTATTTTGTCATTTGTTATATTTGTATATATTTTGTCTATAAAGCAGTGTGTTTTCTATTACATAAACAATTTTTTCCTTTTTTCCCCGCCTCGACTTTATCACATTATATACTGTATGACACTCCAACCCTTCTCTTCCATTTCCTCCTAACAGAAAGGTGTAGTGCTGGTCCACTGTAACACCGGTGTGTCTCGGGCAGTCTCTGTGGTCATCGGATACCTGATGTGGAGAGAAGGCCAGTCATTCGATGATGCGTTTTCTCAGGTGAAGTCATCGAGGCCAGCGTCGTGTCCAAACCCGGGTTTCATCGACCAGCTGAAAAACTTCAAACCCCAATGTGGTGTAGAAGCAAACGGTCTGACTGGCCATTCATAAATCCTCCTACATTGTGTGTGTGTGTGTGTTAATTCTAAAGGCACCGGTGCTTTTGATGAGGTTTTTAAACGGCCATAACCATGATAATTGTGACCTTCAGTGAGCATGAGGAGGAACGAGCATTTAGATTGCTCGGGACAAATGCTAAAGTTGTTATGGATGATATATACACATACAAATATATACACAATGTTTTTTTTTTTTTAAAACAAGCTTGAGAATCAGCTTTCTAACATAACAGAGCTCTAACATAATTCTTGTTAACCTATTAGTATTATTATTATTTTTCCTTAACCCCATTTTTGACTCTTTTATCAGGATGACTAGAAATATAATTTGTTCTAAAGGATTTTTAGCGTTACAGTAGAAGCCCTTAATGTACATTTAACACACTTTAAAGTGCACTTCCCTTCACTTTCCTAAGTAAAATCAAAGCCTTTGGGAAAATCAACTTAGAAGTACTTTCTGAGATTTCGGACACTCTTTATATATGTTCTCGACTCTCAGGAAGGTTCAGGGAATGCTCTGGATTAATCATCAGAAAGGATACAGAATAGCGACAAATATATATTTCATTTTTAAAGCCGCCTGTGCAGACTTGAACTGTAATTTGTTCTATTTCAATCTACAAAATAAAAAAAATAAAATGTTAGTGTTAATGATGAAGTTGTGTATGATGTAGGTTGAATGTCCATGTATATTAGTTAATGGTGAGAGATTATTCAACAGATTTCTTGAGTCTATCTATCTATCTATCTATCTATCTATCTATCTATCTATCTATCTATCTATCTATCTATCTATCTATCTATCTATCTATCTATCTATCTATCTATCTATCCATCCATCCATCTACCTATTTTCTGTTATTTGTATCCCTACTTGTTTGGATTAAACCCATTTAGTTTAACTGACCAATCAAATCTGCTAATAAGACCTCAGGAATACATGGAGCTCAATGGATTAATTGAGTGATTTCCACAAAAAATAATCAATCAATCAATCAATCAATCAATCAATCAATCAATCAAAAACCCAGGCCTTCTGTCTCTGCTTCACAAACCACTGGTGGTCCGAATCCGAGTGTGATTGTTCCCAGTGCTTCATAGCATTGCTCTGGTTTCAGACTCACTTGAGTCTATCGAACCCTGATCGAATGTTTTGCATTATTTTGGTGTGATTATGGGCAACAGAGTGAACGGTTGTTCTTGTGTCTTTTACTCACTAGATCTGTTGAACCCAGACTCCTTCAGTTATGTGCAGTTATGTGTTGTATTTTTCAATTCAATTTATTTGTATAGCGCTTTTAACAATGGACATTGTCTTAAAGCGGCTTTACAGAAGTATAGAAACATAGAAAAAGTTACTCTTTATCCCTAGAACACATCCGAATTACGTTTATGGCATTTGGAAAACACCCTTATTCAAAGAGACTTGCAGTTTATCTCACTCTTATACAACTGATGGTTAAGAGACCAGGGGCCCAGCAGTGGACCTGAGATTCAATGTGCCTTAACAACTAGGCTACCACATACACATTCTCGTGAGCTTTGTTTATCTGCTCCTGAATGTATCTGAATAAGGCTCCTCACCTCTTCTGTATCCCTGTCACTCAGCCTACACGTGTGCTGTGGAAACTAATGAGGTCATCATCGGTCAAAACACGCATGCAGGTTACTTTACTTCCTGAATACGTACATACCTGAGTATGAGTCACTTTCACAGGAAATGCAGCACAGTTCCAGTGCAGCTGAACTCACACCACCTCCTACAGGTAGTCTCAGGGTTCGGGAGAGTGCTGCACTTCCTGTTTCACATCACAGACTTCACATTACCAGTTTATCGTGTGAACCAAGATCTGTTTCAGACTAAACTACCAGTGTGAGAGCTTCCTTAGTTCAGTCTGGTTTTACTTGTCTTTCTCAAGTGCAAGATGATTAACTGGGTATGTCTGACTGGGTAAATGCTGAGAAATAAAGACTGATGCTGATTTGCTGAAAATAAATGTTTTGTTGGGAAAAAATATTTGTTGATTCATGGCAATGTTACACACGTTTTTAATCTTTGCTTTTGAGGAATGTATCAAGTCTTTCCAAGGTTTCTTCTTCTTCTTCTTCTTCCAAGTCTTCTTCGATTATGTAGAGCAGAAAGTCAGCAAATCTGGGACTCGAGTCCAGGTTGAGTCCAAGTCAGCGTCTATAATTGATCCCAGACAGAAAATTTCATTACTGTTAACCAAATTAGACTCATCATAACTCCAGTAACACCGACCCAACATGTACTGACATGTGAATATTGTATTTAGAATTGCTTCCATAAGGAAATGTGTGATTTAGGTTAAACAAACAAACAACAAAAAAGTTAATAAACAAATGAAATAATCCGTTATGAGGGTTTTTTTTTCCCCCAGGAAACTGAATACTACATACTGTCTATTAAAGATCCAAAATCCACTAGAATTTTCACTAGAATTTATTAGATTAGAATGAAGTGAATAAAGGCAATGTTAGAAATGCAGATTTCAGTTACGGCATTCTTGTCCTATCTATCTATCTATCTATCTATCTATCTATCTATCTATCTATCTATCTATCTATCTATCTATCTATCTATCTATCTGTCTGTCTATCTGTCTGTCTGTCTGCCTATCTATCTATCTATCTATCTATCTATCTATCTATCTATCTATCTATCTATCTATCTGTCTGTCTGTCTGTCTGTCTGTCTGTCTGCCTATCTATCTATCTATCTATCTATCTATCTATCTATCTATCTATCTATCTATCTATCTGTCTGTCTGTCTGTCTGTCTGTCTGTCTGTCTGCCTATCTATCTATCTATCTATCTATCTATCTATCTATCTATCTATCTATCTATCTATCTATCTATCTATCTATCTATCTATCTATCTATCTATCTATCTATCGTTATTGTTTTAAACAAAGTTAATAGATAGATAGATAGATAGATAGATAGATAGATAGATAGATAGATAGATAGATAGATAGATAGATAGATAGATAGATAGATCTATCTGTAGTTCACTTCAATGTTATTTGTATAGTGTTTTGAACAGTGGACATTGTTACAGAAATATATAAATTCAGAACATAAATTTTATATGTATAAAATGTATGTATAAATATATATACATTACATATATATAAGGTTATTTTTTAAGTGTTATTACAATTTAATCATTATTTTTTTATAAGAAGAATAAGAATAACAACAATAAAAACAACAACAACAACAACAACAATAATAATAATAATAATAATAATAATAATAAAATACTACTACTGCTACTAATAATAATAAAAAAATAGACCTTAATGCTGAAAAGTGTTGTACCCTTCAGCTTCCTGATGTTGTTCCTAACCGCATGTGATGTGAAGACTTTTGTGAGAAAAAGGGAAATGCCTGTCATCTCTCTGTGATTTTAACAAACACCAGCTGGAGTTTGGCTTGATTGCTTCAAACCCAGCTGGTTGCCACGGCGACGCAGTCAAACTTGAAGCGCATTACTGGATTCTGCGGCATGGCGTGAGAATGAAGAGTGAATGGTGAAAGCCTGAGCACACCTTCATCAACACATCAGCCGGTAATTAAGTTAAATTGTCTATTTGCCACATGTACTTTACAGTGAAATTCCTTCATCGTATATATCCCATCCTTGGAGGTTCAGGTGAGAGCATAGGGTCAGCCATGGAGCAAGGGGGGGGGCTTGAACCTTGGTCTTCCAGTCAGCAACCCAGAACCTTAACCACTTGAACCACCACCACCTCCTGATAAGCAGCTAGATGATGGATCACTAAAGCTCTATGATATTAAAGGCTTGATGTACAGCATGACATCAAAGAAAATTCTAATATTTTATTTCTATTGAATAGGAATTGAAATCCATTTATTATGTACACATCACATTAAATAGGTGGAATATTATTTGACTGAGATTTAAATCAGTCTTAAACCACATTACATTCCTGGAGATTTAATCACAAAGATCCACAGACACTTCCTTAGACTTCACGGCTTGTTTATTTTTTTGTGCTGACAATATATTAGGTAATGTATGGCGGTAATTGTGGGCTCTTATAAACCCTGGTGTTGGCCTTTCCAAAACAATGTCCAATCAATTCAAATTGCACCAAGTGGACTCCAGTTGAGTTCTAGACACATCTCAAGGATAATTAAAGCAAACAGGATGCACCTGACAACAGGCTGGAGAGTGCCAAAGCACAGGGAGAGAGTTTTCAGTTTTTGATTTTTAATTAGCTTTTATGAGGAGCGAAAAAGCATGTATTCACTTCATCATTCTGGGACACACACACACACACACACAGAGTATATATTTTTAAAAACAATATAAGAAAAACATGAACCAGAGAAAAACAAGAATGAGTAAATGAAGAAATAAATAAATCATAAAATTAGAGTCTCTAAACATATATAAAGGTTTCAATAGAATTAGAGCAAAATTAAATACAAAAATTATCTGTAATAGCATAATAGTCCATATTTGTGCCTTATATTAAATATTTGGATTGTGTTTATAAAACAAAATTGTTTCAGCGGTGATCTGAGGGTCAGTGAATTTATTTCTGTACTGAAAAAGAGACTATTTTTATTTATTTATTTATTTATTTTTTTTTACAGTAGGCCCGTTGCACTAGATGTTAATTAACGAGCTGCTAAGTTAAATTGCTAGTTGTGTTTTCTTACAAAAAGGTATGCAAAAAACAAAACTTGCAGAAATCCACAGGAAAATTTGCTGCAGCTTATTTTATTAGTAGATTTTATTAGTTTATTAGCAGTTTCGTTTCAGAGTTAGTAAAAATTGTTATCGCTATTGATTAGTTATTGCAAATCAAGCCTGATTAAACGGTTTCTTTGCACTGAAACGTGTAATGCCAGTCACACTAATGTGTGTTTGATCAAATAATTCCTAATGTAAAGCTCCGCAGTTTAAAAGCCAAGCAGAAATGGGGAACTGCTGGATTGAAACTTCTTGAAAAACATTTTTACTAGAAATTAAATTCTTAATTAATGAATTAAATAAAAAAATAAATACATACTTAATGAATTAAATAAATAAATAAATAAATAAATACTTAATTAATTGAATAATAAATAAATACTTAATGAATAAATAAATGAATAATTAATTATAATAAATTAATAAATTCATTTATTGATAAGATCTTGGACCATATGTCTACTCTACTTTTTAAAAAAAAATATTATTATTATTATTATTATTATTAGTTTAATTATATTATACTCAAGTATATTTTGCTGCAGACTCTTTAAGAAGAATCACACACATCATACTTCCCGAGCTCGTGACATCACGTGAACATGACAAGATGTAAATTATGACCTGGGACACAAACACACGTGCAAACATGACGTGCATTTCACGTGTAAGAGCATTCATTTAACTTTTTTTAAACACTGGAATGAGTTTCTATCTCTAAAGTTAAAAAACCCCTGAAATATCCCCGACACCCAGGCTGCACAGCGCCCCCTGTGGTGAATGAGGTTAATAACACTCGCTCCTCAGAGCTCACGGAGTTTCAGTAGGGGTTTTTATTCCCTGCCAGAGGCGAGCAGTGGGCTTTTAGTGATACTTAGCGCTTTATGCCGTAAAAACAGAAAGGATACCCCACGTGCTTTTCCCACGCGCTTGGCTGGTTTTTGTTTCCCATGTTGTTGCCGGTGTGCGCGCGGATTTTTGCGTCCTCTTCATGGGTACCGTGTCCTCGGCGCTCGCGCGGCGCAAAGTGGCAGCGGTGCAGAAGGAGGAGGAGCAGGACACGGAGCAGCTGAACACACACCCGGGCCACACTGAGGGACTCATCATCACCGAGACAAAAATCACCACCGACAAGGAGCAAGGCAGGTGAACCCTAACACAGCAGCTGGGGTTTAAACAAACCATCCTGCAGAGAGAGAGAGAGAGAGAGAGAGAGAGAGAGAGAGAGAGATTGGGGAGGGCAGTGGTAGGGTCGGAGACAGAGATATGTACAGAGGGTTGTGTAGAGGGCCAGAAAAGTGGGGTAAAATAGAATACACTTGGTAATAATAGGACACAGTTGGGGATAAATGTTGACACACTGAGGGGAAGTGGGCAGCATTAGGTTAAAGTGAGGGTCAGTAGGATAAACCAGGGGACAGTAGGGTAAAGTGGAGACACATTAGAAAAAATTTGAGACAGTAGGGTAATTTGGAGGGACAGTAAAATTTGGGGGAAAGTAGGGTCCAGTGGGAGACAGTATAGTAAAGTGGGGACAGTAGGGTAAATTAGGGGACAGTAGGGTAAAGTGGAGACGTAGTAGAGTAAATTAGGGGACAGTAGGTTAAAGTGGAGACGTAGTAGAATAAATTAGGGGACAGTAGGTTGAATTGGGGACACAATAGAATAAATCTGGGGGAAAGTAGGTTACAATGGGAGACATTATAGTAAAGTGGGGATGTAGGGTAAAGTGGAGACGAAATAGAGTGAATTAGGGGACATTAGGTTAAAATGGGGACACAGTAGGGTAAATTGAGGGAGAGTAGGGTAAAGTAGAAACACAGTAGAGTAAATTTGGGGATGGTAGGGTTAATTGGGGAAGAATAAGGTAAATTGAAGGACAGTAGGTTAACGTAGGGACATGTTAGAGTAAATAAGAGACAGGGGGCCGCAGTAGAATCAATTTTGGGGGAAAGTAGGGTACAGTGGGGGACCGTATAGTAAAGTGGGGACAGTAGGGTAAATTAGGGGACAATAGGGTAAAGTAGAAACACATCAGAGTAAATTTCGGGATAGTAGGGTTAATTGGGGGACAGAAGGGAAAAGAAGGGAGACAGTAGAGAAAATTGGGAAGAATAGGGTTAATTGTGGGCAGTAAAGTGGGGACACAGTTGGGTAATTTTGCAGGAAAGTAGGGTAAATTGGGGGACAGTAGATAAATTAGCAGACAGCAGGGTAAAATGGGGGACAGTATGGTAAAGTGGGGACACAGGTAGAAGGGTAGAATGGAAAGCAGTAGGGTAAAATTCTGGCTGGTAGGGTAGAGTAGGGTGGAGTAATGGACACAGATTTGTAAATACCCCTCTTAACGGAAAGGGTTAAAATCTGGGTATCATAAATTTGTTTAAACCTTTAGGATGTTGTTTTTGTTGTTAGAGCCTGTGTGTGTGTGTGTGTTTTGGACGGCTTTTATGGGATGTTAATGTGTCACAGAACAGAAACTGCACAGAAACTCTGCTAAACATATTTTCCCTCAAGAGCTTAGCGTCTCACTTGAGATTGTGCTCAGGTGTTTGAAAACCCCAACAGAACGCAGTCACGTTCTTGCAATGGTACTGAACAACAGTCCTCAAGTTCACGCTGTATTCACAGATACAGAGCAAATAAATATTGAGACATCTTCCAGTGCATTTGAATTATCCAGTACAAATCTACATGCATAACGTCTTGACATATAGATATGAACAAAACAGTGTAAGAAAAAGTACACTCACAATGACAAACATAGATTTAATAGAACAAGTGATATGGAGAAAAGTTTTCAGACACCACAATGTACCTACATTACAGCTGAGAACATCTGCATCGAGAAGTTTTTGCAGAATTGTGTTTCAATTTCATCTCATTCCTCTTCACAAATCATCTTCAGTTCCCAAGCTTATGAGGATCCCTCTGATAGACTTGCAATTTCAAAGCCTTAATAATCTTTAATGTGAATCAAGTCAGGAGATTTATGCAGGAGAATAAAATGTTCTTCTGTTTGTCTTCTCGAAACGTACATCTGATCTCCGGATTCGTTTCCTGTGATGATGTGCGTCGTAGAAAAGCCGCCTCTTACCATGATGCTCCCAACACCGTGCTTCACTGTGGGTGTGGTGATCTTCGATCATACATACAAACCTATTTTTCTCCAAACATGTCAAGCTGATTTACTTCCAAAAAGTTCTGACTTTGTTCCTTCTTTAGTGGAGTCTAAATGCTGTGCTTCTGCTTTAACCTGCGGAGTTTCGCTTGGCGGTGTAGAAATGGAGAAATGATTATCCTGCAGTTCATTGCTCATCGTTCTCTCTGTAACTGTTGTTCCTGCTGTTTTCAGGGCATCTTACAACTCATTTCCAGTGATTGCTTACCTCTTACCTTTCTTAGCATTAGTCTGAGTCTATGTTATAAATTCCTGTGTGGCTTAACTGTCTCAGAACGATTAGTTGTGCTTCCATGACCTGCATATTATTGAAACCAACTGTACTGACTGAGCTATTAAGGACTTATTGTTGTTCCTGAAAACTTATTGGTCCTAAAAAGCTCCTTCATCATGCTTATTCCTGCATGCAATTCCCAACCAATGGTAACACAAGGTCTTTACATACTGTATACACTGTATTAAAACCTGACTAATATAATGTAGGCCCCACTTGTGCCACCAAAACAGCTCTGACCTGCTAAGGCATGGACTCTACAAGACCGCTAATGGTGTGTTGTGGTATCTGGCACCAAGACGTTAGCAAGAGTCCTGTAAGTCGTGAGGTGGGGCCTCCATAGATCGGACTTGTTTGTCCAGGACATTCCACAGATGCTTGATTGGATTGAGATCTGGGGAATCTGTAGGCCAAGTCAACACCTTGATCTCTCAAACAGTTTTTGAAGTGTGGAAGTTTTGGCATCTCTAATTAGGAATAAAGCGTATATAGACAATGGATGGATGGATGTTTTGGACATGATCTGACCCTGTCATCTGGCTATCACAATATGGTTCTTGTCAAATTTGCTGAGATCCTTACTCTTGCCCAACACATCAACTTAATTTTGATAAATGATTGTTCACTTGCCAACGTTTGACCACTGCCACTGTAACAAGATAATTAACATTCTTCACATTGCCTGTCAGTGGTTTTAATGTTATGGGTGATTGGTGTATTCACATGTTATTAACTTTCTAGTGAAAGTAAGGGAATAACTGTTAACAGCTGTTACAGCACAAATGATAAGACCTCCTGGCGGTCCAGCAGCAGGATCCCGCTCTCTTATTGCCGTGGCCCAAGTCTGATTCCTGGGCAGGGAGCTGACCCTTAAATCTCAGTGCCGGTCCCAAGCCTTAATTAAATGGTAGGGTTGCGTCAGGAAGGGCATCCGGCGTAAAACCTGTGCCACATCGACACATACGGACCAGATGATCCGTTGTGGCGACCCCGAACACAACCGAAGAACAACATAGCATAGCATAAATGATAAGATGATAATCATTTTTTAGCATTTCAACTTATAGTATGATGAGCAGTGATACACTGAAAAGTAAACAATAACTAAATAACTGTGATTACCTGTTCAGTAAGAAGCCATGCTTTCAATTCACCACTCAACACACACTCATTTAAGACTCACACTTCAGATGTGATGACTTCAGAAATGTCGAATTTTGTGTATTGCTTTACTCTACCCTTATTATGATGACATTTATTCCAGCTTGGACAGAGATATGAACTTTGAAGATATGATGATTATGAAAAGCAAATTCATTTGGTGTAATATAGCTTGGATTTCCCCTAATCTGTTCGCTTAATTAGCCATATGAGATGAGCTGTTAGTTCAGTAAACATCTCAGCCTGCCTCCTGGGATCTTCAGTCCTGTGGGCTGCCTTCTAAGGGACACTATCTAGGGCCTTAGCTTTTTTTTTTTTTGGCATGGAACAGAAAACTGCATTATTTATTTGTTTACAGTCGACAATCTGAAAAGTGAAAGCTGGTTATATAATAAATTCTGTGATCTCTATGACGAGTATGATTTAATAACACTGCTACCTTTTTTATTTCCAACTGCAAATGATCACGTCTTTTGTTCAGTATTAATAATATTCTGGCAGATTTAATATCACTAGTGTTTGTTATAAAATCATGTGTATCTACATAAAGAGTATGTTGAAGAATATTTCCGAAAGGCAAACAGTTCCTTTCCCATGCTCGGGACTCCTCCTAGTGGTTCGTCTGCATCAGTGGGAGTGTGTATAAAGTGCTTGTAAATGAATTTTATTTTTGCTTTATCTTCAAATTTTTACACTTCAAGAAATGACAGCAAGTTTAATCCATCCAAAGAACCAAAGAACCATCATCTGAGGTGGAACAAAGCAGGACCAAAAATAGGGTTATATTCACTTTTGATATCATATACCCAACATCCAGTTTATTAGGAACACCTGCACATTCATGCTGTTATCGGAGCAGCCAATCATGTGGCAGGAAGCGCGATGCAAATAATCATGCAGGTACACATCAAGAGCTTTAATTAAAGTGTACACCAATCAACAGAATGATTGATTTCCGAAAAACTCAAACCAGCACAATTAGCACCAACAACCATTAAGAAGAAGCCTATATTACCGCCACACATACATTACAGCACAGTGGAATTCCTTCCTTCTCATACCCCAGCTGAGGAAGTTGAGGTCAGAGCACAGGGGCAGATATGATAAAGCACCACTGGAGCAGAGAGGGTTAAGGGCCTTGCTCAATTGCCCAACAGAGGCAGCATAGCAGTGCTAGGGTTTGAACCCAGATATTCCAATCAACAACTCAAAGCCTTAACCACTTTAGCAACCACTGCCCACTGCCATAGAGATCAGGCTTCATTCTGAAGTTGGCTCTGAACATTAACGGCTCTTGGCTTTTCACCTGTATCTGTATGATTTTTATGCATTATGCTGCTGCCACATGATTATAACGAATGAATTGCACATGCACCAGTGTTCCTAATAAAGTGGATAGTCACTGTATAAGATTTAAGAAATGGATTGTTATGTGGAGTCATTTTTCTGAAGGTGTGATGAATGGGACTGTACTCACTTCTCCTTTTAAACACTTTTGCTATTACTAAATATTATTAAATATCTACGTTCTAAGATTTGTAATCAGAAACTGATTTATAGTCTCGATGAAGAAATTGAGCCATGTTGGATGAATAGCTGGGAAAATCATTTCTAGTGGGATTCCACTTTTAACAAAAACGGAAAAAAGATCAGAATTCTCCTCTAGGAATAGCTTAAATAAATTTCTTCAAAACTTTTTTGCTCCGTCTAAAGGCACTTTACAATATTGGACAAAACACACACACACACACACACAAAGAAAGAAAGAAGATGACACAATTATTGTAGAAACATCATTCTTAGCTGAATAGTGAATAGGCTCCTTTTGGGAGATTCCCAAGATACACCAATCCCATTTGTTCTATGGTACAGATTATCAGAGCTCTGGGAATCAGCCAGTATCCATGATTAGACACAGACGTCCTCATGATAACTGATCTGAGGCTCTGCACACACATTGTGATGAAAGATATGAGAAACAGCACAGACATGTTGGAATGCTTTAAGACACTTTTTCATGCGATCTTGTTTTGTTCTTTGTCATGTTTCCTCAAACAGTTTTTGAAGTGTAGAGGTTTTGGCATCTCTGTTCTGGACGTGATCTGACCCAGTCGTCTAGCTGTAACAATTCGGCTCAATCCTTACGCTTGCCCATTTTTCTGCTTCCAACTCATCAGCTTTGATAACTGATCATTCACTTGCTGCTTAATAAGTAAATCCCACCCTTTGACAGCTGCCACTGTAATGAGATCATTAATATTGGATTGTTTTCTCTTCCTGTTTTTCCTTGTTCCGATATTTTTGAACTTTTCCTAATATTTTGGCTTACGTTAATCATAAACTCCACGCATTTATGTCCTTCCCTCTGTGTCTGCATCATGATGGTGCTAACCGCTAACTGTATCATATACCTTACACAAATTAGCCTGTGGATTTTATTTATTTGCTAGCTTTCAGCCGCCTCTCCTGTATCGCTGTACTTCAGCCACATAGTAAATATTTTTAGCTGTATGAGATTTGCGTCACGTCTTTGAGCGTGACGTCAACGGACATATAGCGTCATGTTTTCGTCAAGGCAACCCTCGTGTCCAGAACAGACTAACATTTGCCATGTTGTCTTGTTGCTTTGGAGAATGCATGATAATCACAGAATCTTACTATTTAATTTCAAGCCTCGAGCATGCACGGGGTTGAGTGGGCAGAACAAAGGCGGTGGAATTCATTACAAGGCCAAGTGGGAGCCACGCATCAGGCTCTAATTTGCTGGACGACTGCAGGGAAGGCAATTAAAGATTTTGTCTCCTGGCCAAAGCCGTGTGCAATTAAGAGGAATGAAATTCAGCCTCTTTATTTCACAATCACGTTGAGAGCTGTTAGCAGCCAGATTAGCGGCGGTGTTGCTAGGACGATTTGTTCTCGTTTATTTTTCCCCTCAGTGTACTTACATTTCTCCCAAAATTACAGACTTTTATTGGTTTCGATCTTGAAGCTTATGAGCTTCTTTGTAAGAGACTCCTAAAAATGAGAGCCTGGACTGTTTAGACTTTTTTACACCTACAAAAATGATTCGATGCTAATGGTGTTATCTTATATTAACTGTGCTCAATCAGCTTCCCAGCTCCCTAGGTGGTGATCAGTATATCATGTAAACAAGTTGTGGCTAATGGCTCACGACACATTCGGACACAGATCACTTCGTTTCCGGCTTCCTCATTAGTCACCAGTGTAAAAACCCAAACATGGCAAATATTTCAGTTTTATATACAAATACAGTGAGAAAATCGCTAATGAAAGTAATCCTTTCAAAGCTGCAACTATTATAACAAGCTACCTATGGTATTTTGTAGATGAAGTTGGCTGAGAGTTTGTCCACCGTTTTTTCTTTCTTTCTTTCTGTCTTTTCTTTTTTTCTTTTTTCGAGGTGAGAGGCTTCAGAATGTATGAAATCATTTCCCTGATTTCCATTCTACCTGGTTTTTGAGGGGCAGTGTGGGATTATTTCGGGAGTGAGCGTTCCAGTGCACTGAAAGAATTTTACGATTGAGAAAGAGAGAGAGAGAGAGAGGGAGAGAGAGAGAGAGAGATAGCACTTACTCCATGATCAGTGCCCTGAATACTGAACTAGGAAGCTGATTGAGTCTCACCACATGAATATCTTCGCTGGGGCTGTTAGAAAGAAACTGTGTATATCATCAGACAAGTATAAAATCCGAGACATCAGTTAAGGAATAGAAAAGCTGGAAAGTTTTTTAATGGCAGAGATGGTCTTCATGTTTGAACAGTCTGCTCTGGGTTCTGGTAGCTGGACATGCCAAGCAGAATTGTCATAGGGAACTGAACCAAGGAAAAAAGTGTGTGGGAACAAAAAAAGGTTGGCATCTGAGGTTCTGAGTGTCTGGATCTGATTTGCGAGTACAATCCGATGATGCTTGTCCTAGGTGGTCTGACAGTCCAATGATTTTCAAGTAATCAGTAATATCTATGATTAATGGAAGAAACTGTCACACAGTCTGGTTGTGAGAGCCTGAATGCTTTGGAAAAGAAGAATGAAGAGTGTGTGTGAGGGGTGAATGTCCATGATGGAGGGAGGAGAGATGATCTTCTCAGCCGTCCTTACTATCTGCTACAGGGTCTTGCTGTTCGTGATGGTGCACCAGGCAGTGATGCAGACGGTCAGGATGCTCTTGAAAGTCCCTTTGCAGAAAGTAGTGATGCTGCAGGGTTTTCTTGGTGATGGAGCTGGTGTTGAGAGACAAGGTGAGGTTGAATTTGGTGTGTCTCTTGACAATCGTCATGGAGGACTGATATTTATTGATCGGTTTAGCAGGACGAAAGCTGAAAAGTAACTTTTGATGGTCATCATGGTTGAGCTGTCTGGACTGGGTTTAGTAGCTGGACAGGCCAAGCAGAATTGCCACAGGAAGTTTAATCGGTGAAAATTGTGTGTGGGAACAAAAACGTTTGACATATAATTTGTAGGATTTGATGAGGTTGTGATCAGCTGAGGTGTAGTGCCTGATTTGGTGTTTGTCTTGATGATCTCCACAGACGATCCATCAGTGTTCAGTGGAGAATGGTCGCCCTGTGCTGACCTGATGTCAACAATCAAACGTCACTCAGGTCTCCAGTGAACAGACCATTTCACCATGACATCCTCTTGTCATTTACGAGAATGAAGTTCCTGTACATTTTGAGCTTGTAGTACACAGATACAGGAGGGAAATGATTTATAATCACAGACTCTGGTGTCACACAGATGATGATCCCTTTTGAGTCTCAAGGTTTCTTCCTCATATTGAGTCAGGGAGTTTTTCCTCATCACCAACACCTCTGGCTTAATCATTATGGGTACATATCATTTTAAATATATATTATAGCCTGAATTTATACATTTGATGTCAATTTCTGTTGTTACAAGTGCTATACAATTGAATTGAAATTAATTATCCATGAAGGTCAGGAAAGACGCTGTGATTTCCCTACCACTGCCCTCTCTCTCTCTCTCTCTCTCTCTCTCTCTCTCTCTCTGCATCTTTCTGTCTATCTCTCTCTATCTCTTTATATCTGTCTGCATCTCTCTGTCTGCATCTCTCTATCTCTCTATGTCTCTGTCTCTCTCTCTCTGTCTGCATCTGTCTCTGCCGCTCTCTCTCTCTCTCTCTCTGCCTCTGTATCTTTGTCTGTCTCTCTCTCTGTTGGTCTCTCTCTCTCTCTGCATCTCTCTCTCTCTCTTAGTGTGTGATAGTGTGTAATAGTGTGTGATTGTGTGTGATAGTGTGTGATAGTATGTGATTGTGTGTGATAGTGTGTGATAGTGTGTGATAGTGTGTAATAGTGTGTGATAGTGTGTGATTGTGTAATAGTGTGTGATAGTGTGTAATAGTGTGTGATAGTGTGTGATAGTGTGTGATAGTATGTGATTGTGTGTGATAGTGTGTGATAGTGTGTGATAGTGTGTAATAGTGTGTGATAGTGTGTGATTGTGTAATAGTGTGTGATAGTGTGTGATAGTGTGTGATAGTGTGTAATAGTGTGTGATAGTGTGTAATAGTGTGTGATAGTGTGTAATAGTGTGTAATATTGTGTGATAGTGTGTAATAGTGTGTGATAGTGTGTAATAGTGTGTAATATTGTGTGATAGTGTGTAATAGTGTGTGATAGTGTGTGATTGTGTGTGATTGTGTGTGATAGTGTGTGATAGTGTGTGATTGTGTAATAGTGTGTGATTGTGTGTAATAGTGTGTGATTGTGTAATAGTGTGTGATTGTGTGTGATAGTGTGTGATAGTGTGTGATTGTGTAATAGTGTGTGATTGTGTGTAATAGTGTGTGATTGTGTAATAGTGTGTGATTGTGTGTGATTGTGTGTGATAGTGTGTGATAGTGTGTGATTGTGTAATAGTGTGTGATTGTGTGTAATAGTGTGTGATTGTGTAATAGTGTGTGATTGTGTGTGATTGTGTGTGATAGTGTGTGATAGTGTGTGATTGTGTGTGATAGTGTGTGATAGTGTGTAATAGTGTGTGATAGTGTGTGATTGTGTAATAGTGTGTGATAGTGTGTAATAGTGTGTGATAGTGTGTGATAGTGTGTGATAGTGTGTAATAGTGTGTGATTGTGTAATAGTGTGTGATAGTGTGTAATAGTGTGTAATAGTGTGTAATATTGTGTGATAGTGTGTAATAGTGTGTGATAGTGTGTGATTGTGTGTGATTGTGTGTGATAGTGTGTGATAGTGTGTGATTGTGTAATAGTGTGTGATTGTGTGTAATAGTGTGTGATTGTGTAATAGTGTGTGATTGTGTGTGATAGTGTGTGATAGTGTGTGATTGTGTAATAGTGTGTGATTGTGTGTAATAGTGTGTGATTGTGTAATAGTGTGTGATTGTGTGTGATTGTGTGTGATAGTGTGTGATAGTGTGTGATTGTGTAATAGTGTGTGATTGTGTGTAATAGTGTGTGATTGTGTAATAGTGTGTGATTGTGTGTGATTGTGTGTGATAGTGTGTGATAGTGTGTGATTGTGTGTGATAGTGTGTGATAGTGTGTAATAGTGTGTGATAGTGTGTGATTGTGTAATAGTGTGTGATAGTGTGTAATAGTGTGTAATAGTGTGTGATTGTGTGTGATAGTGTGTGATAGTGTGATTGTGTAATAGTGTGTAATAGTGTGTGATAGTGTGTAATAGTGTGTGATAGTGTGTAATAGTGTGTAATATTGTGTGATAGTGTGTAATAGTGTGTGATAGTGTGTAATATTGTGTGATAGTGTGTAATAGTGTGTGATAGTGTGTAATAGTGTGTGATAGTGTGTGATTGTGTAATAGTGTGTGATAGTGTGTGATTGTGTGTGATAGTGTGTGGTTATGTAATAATGTGTGATAGTGTGTGATAGTGTGTGATTGTGTAATAGTGTGTGGTTGTGTAATAGTGTGTGATAGTGTGTGATAGTGTGTAATAGTGTGTAATATTGTGTGATAGTGTGTGATAGTGTGTGATTGTGTGTAATAGTGTGTGATAGTGTGTAATAGTGTGTGATTGTGTAATAGTGTGTGATAGTGTGTGATAGTGTGTGAATGTGTAATAGTGTGTGATTGTGTGTGATTGTGTAATAGTGTGTGATAGTGTGTAATAGTGTGTGATAGTGTGTGATTGTGTAATAGTGTGTGATAGTGTGTGATTGTGTGTGATAGTGTGTGATTGTGTAATAGTGTGTGATTGTGTGTGATTGTGTAATAGTGTGTGATAGTGTGTGATTGTGTAATAGTGTGTGATAATGTGTGATTGTGTGTGATAGTGTGTGATTGTGTAATAGTGTGTGATTGTGTGTGATTGTGTAATAGTGTGTGATAGTGTGTGATTGTGTGGGATAGTGTGTGATTGTGTAATAGTGTGTGATAGTGTGTGATTGTGTAATAGTGTGTGATAGTGTGTAATAGTGTGTGATAGTGTGTGATTGTGTAATAGTGTGTGATAGTGTGTGATTGTGTGTGATAGTGTGTGATTGTGTAATAGTGTGTGATTGTGTGTGATTGTGTAATAGTGTGTGATAGTGTGTAATAGTGTGTGATAGTGTGTGATTGTGTAATAGTGTGTGATAGTGTGTGATTGTGTAATAGTGTGTGATAGTGTGTGATTGTGTGTGATAGTGTGTGATTGTGTAATAGTGTGTGATAGTGTGTGATTGTGTAATAGTGTGTGATAGTGTGTGATAGTGTGTAATAGTGTGTGATAGTGTGTAATAGTGTGTGATAGTGTGTAATAGTGTGTAATATTGTGTGATAGTGTGTAATAGTGTGTGATAGTGTGTAATAGTGTGTAATATTGTGTGATAGTGTGTAATAGTGTGTGATTGTGTGTGATTGTGTGTGATAGTGTGTGATAGTGTGTGATTGTGTAATAGTGTGTGATAGTGTGTAATAGTGTGTGATAGTGTGTGATGGTGTGTGATAGTATGTGATTGTGTGTGATAGTGTGTGATAGTGTGTAATAGTGTGTGATAGTGTGTGATAGTGTGTGATAGTGTGTAATAGTGTGTGATAGTGTGTAATAGTGTGTGATAGTGTGTAATAGTGTGTGATAGTGTGTGATGGTGTGTGATAGTATGTGATTGTGTGTGATAGTGTGTGATTGTGTGTAATAGTGTGTGATAGTGTGTGATAGTGTGTAATAGTGTGTGATAGTGTGTAATAGTGTGTGATAGTGTGTAATAGTGTGTGATAGTGTGTAATAGTGTGTGATAGTGTGTGATGGTGTGTGATAGTATGTGATTGTGTGTGATAGTGTGTGATAGTGTGTGATAGTGTGTAATAGTGTGTGATAGTGTGTGATTGTGTAATAGTGTGTGATAGTGTGTGATAGTGTGTAATAGTGTGTGATAGTGTGTAATAGTGTGTGATAGTGTGTAATAGTGTGTAATATTGTGTGATAGTGTGTAATAGTGTGTGATAGTGTGTAATATTGTGTGATAGTGTGTAATAGTGTGTGATAGTGTGTAATAGTGTGTGATAGTGTGTGATTGTGTAATAGTGTGTGATAGTGTGTGATTGTGTGTGATAGTGTGTGGTTGTGTAATAGTGTGTGATAGTGTGTGATAGTGTGTGATTGTGTAATAGTGTGTGGTTGTGTAATAGTGTGTGATAGTGTGTGATAGTGTGTAATAGTGTGTGATAGTGTGTAATAGTGTGTGATAGTGTGTAATAGTGTGTAATATTGTGTGATAGTGTGTGATAGTGTGTGATTGTGTGTAATAGTGTGTGATAGTGTGTAATAGTGTGTGATAGTGTGTGATTGTGTAATAGTGTGTGATAGTGTGTGATAGTGTGTGAATGTGTAATAGTGTGTGATTGTGTGTGATTGTGTAATAGTGTGTGATAGTGTGTAATAGTGTGTGATAGTGTGTGATTGTGTAATAGTGTGTGATAGTGTGTGATTGTGTAATAGTGTGTGATAGTGTGTGATTGTGTGTGATAGTGTGTGATTGTGTAATAGTGTGTGATTGTGTGTGATTGTGTAATAGTGTGTGATAGTGTGTAATAGTGTGTGATAGTGTGTGATTGTGTAATAGTGTGTGATAGTGTGTGATTGTGTAATAGTGTGTGATAGTGTGTGATTGTGTGTGATAGTGTGTGATTGTGTAATAGTGTGTGATAGTGTGTGATAGTGTGTGAATGTGTAATAGTGTGTGATTGTGTGTGATTGTGTAATAGTGTGTGATAGTGTGTGATAGTGTGTGATTGTGTGTGATAGTGTGTGATAGTGTGATTGTGTAATAGTGTGTGATAGTGTGTGATTGTGTGTGATAGTGTGTGATTGTGTGTGATTGTGTAATAGTGTGTGATAGTGTGTGATAGTGTGTGATTGTGTGTAATAGTGTGTGATAGTGTGTAATAGTGTGTGATAGTGTGTGATTGTGTAATAGTGTGTGATAGTGTGTGATTGTGTGTAATAGTGTGTGATAGTGTGTGATAGTGTGTGATTGTGTGTGATAGTGTGATAGTGTGATTGTGTAATAGTGTGTGATAGTGTGTGATTGTGTGTGATAGTGTGTGATTGTGTAATAGTGTGTGATTGTGTGTGATAGTGTGTGATTGTGTGTGATTGTGTAAGTGTGTGATAGTGTGTAATAGTGTGTGATTGTGTGTGATAGTGTGTGATTGTGTTTGATAGTGTGTGATTGTGTGTGATAGTGTGTGATTGTGTAATAGTGTGTGATAGTGTGTGATTGTGTAATAGTGTGTGATTGTGTGATAGTGTGTAATAGTGTGTGATAGTGTGTGATTGTGTAATAGTGTGTGATAGTGTGTGATTGTGTGTGATAGTGTGTGGTTGTGTAATAGTGTGTGATAGTGTGTGATAGTGTGTGATTGTGTAATGGTGTGTGGTTGTGTAATAGTGTGTGATAGTGTGTGATAGTGTGTAATAGTGTGTGATAGTGTGTAATAGTGTGTGATAGTGTGTAATAGTGTGTAATATTGTGTGATAGTGTGTAATAGTGTGTGATAGTGTGTAATAGTGTGTGATAGTGTGTGATTGTGTAATAGTGTGTGATAGTGTGTGATTGTGTGTGATAGTGTGTGATTGTGTAATAGTGTGTGATAGTGTGTGATAGTGTGTGAATGTGTAATAGTGTGTGATTGTGTGTGATTGTGTAATAGTGTGTGATAGTGTGTAATAGTGTGTAATAGTGTGTGATTGTGTAATAGTGTGTGATAGCGTGTGATTGTGTAATAGTGTGTGATAGTGTGTGATTGTGTGTGATAGTGTGTGATTGTGTAATAGTGTGTGATAGTGTGTGATAGTGTGTGAATGTGTAATAGTGTGTGATTGTGTAATAGTGTGTGATAGTGTGTGATAGTGTGTGATTGTGTGTGATAGTGTGTGATAGTGTGATTGTGTAATAGTGTGTGATAGTGTGTGATTGTGTGTGATTGTGTGTGATAGTGTGTGATTGTGTGTGATTGTGTAATAGTGTGTGATAGTGTGTGATTGTGTGTGATAGTGTGATTGTGTGTGATAGTGTGTGATTGTGTGATTGTGTAATAGTGTGTGATAGTGTGTGATAGTGTGTGATTGTGTAATAGTGTGTGATAGTGTGTGATTGTGTAATAGTGTGTGATAGTGTGTGATAGTGTGTGATAGTGTGTGAATGTGTAATAGTGTGTGATTGTGTGTGATTGTGTAATAGTGTGTGATAGTGTGTGATAGTGTGTGAATGTGTAATAGTGTGTGATTGTGTGTGATTGTGTAATAGTGTGTGATAGTGTGTGATTGTGTGTGATAGTGTGTGATTGTGTAATAGTGTGTGATTGTGTGTGATAGTGTGTGATTGTGTAAGTGTGTAATAGTGTGTGATTGTGTAAGTGTGTGATAGTGTGTGATTGTGTTTGATAGTGTGTGATTGTGTGTGATAGTGTGTGATTGTGTAATAGTGTGTGATAGTGTGTGATTGTGTGTGATAGTGTGTGATTGTGTAATAGTGTGTGATAGTGTGTGATAGTGTGTGATGTGATAGTGTGTGATTGTGTAATAGTGTGTGATAGTGTGTGATTGTGTGTGATAGTGTGTGATTGTGTGATAGTGTGATTGTGTAATAGTGTGTGATAGTGGTGATTGTGTGTGATTGTGTGTGATAGTGTGTGATTGTGTGTGATTGTGTGTGATAGTGTGTGAGTGTGTGATAGTGTGTGATTGTGTGTGATAGTGTGATTGTGTGTGATAGTGTGTGATTGTGTAATAGTGTGTGATAGTGTGTGATTGTGTAATAGTGTGTGATAGTGTGTGATTGTGTAATAGTGTGTGATAGTGTGTGATAGTGTGTGATAGTGTGTGAATGTGTAATAGTGTGTGATTGTGTGTGATTGTGTAATAGTGTGTGATAGTGTGTGATAGTGTGTGAATGTGTAATAGTGTGTGATTGTGTGTGATTGTGTAATAGTGTGTGATAGTGTGTGATTGTGTGTGATAGTGTGTGATTGTGTAATAGTGTGTGATTGTGTGTGATAGTGTGTGATTGTGTGTGATAGTGTGTGATTGTGTAAGTGTGTAATAGTGTGTGATTGTGTAAGTGTGTGATAGTGTGTGATTGTGTTTGATAGTGTGTGATTGTGTAATAGTGTGTGATAGTGTGTGATTGTGTAATAGTGTGTGATTGTGTGTGATTGTGTAATAGTGTGTAATAGTGTGTGATTGTGTGATAGTGTGTAATAGTGTGTGATAGTGTGTGATAGTGTGTGATAATGTGTGATAGTGTGTTATTGTGTAATAGTGTGTAATAGTGTGTGATTGTGTGTGATAGTGTGTGATTGTGTAGTAGTGTGTAATAGTGTAATAGTGTGTGATAGTGTGTGATTGTGTGTGATAGTGTGTGATTGTGTAATAGTGTGTGATAGTGTGTGATAGTGTGTGATTGTGTGTGATAGTGTGTGATAGTGTGATTGTGTAATAGTGTGTGATAGTGTGTGATTGTGTAATAGTGTGTGATAGTGTGTGATTGTGTGTGATAGTGTGTGATTGTGTAATAGTGTGTGATAGTGTGTGATTGTGTGTGATAGTGTGTGATTGTGTAATAGTGTGTGATAGTGTGTGATTGTGTGTGATTGTGTGTGATAGTGTGTGATAGTGTGTAATAGTGTGATTGTGTAATAGTGTGTGATAGTGTGTGATTGTGTAATAGTGTGTGATAGTGTGTGATAGTGTGTGATTGTGTGTGATTGTGTAATAGTGTGTAATAGTGTGTGATAGTGTGTGATTGTGTGTGATAGTGTGTGATTGTATGATAGTGTGTAATAGTGTGTGATAGTGTGTGATAGTGTGTGATTGTGTGTGATAATGTGTGATAGTGTGTGATAGTGTAATAGTGTGTGATAGTGTGTGATAGTGTGTGATTGTGTAATAGTCTGTGATAGCGTGTGATTGTGTAATAGTTTGTGATAGTGTGTGATAGTGTGTGAATGTGTAATAGTGTGTAATAGTGTGATAGTGTGTGATTGTGTAATAGTGTGTGATAGTGTGTGATAGTGTGTGATTGTGTAATAGTGTGTGATTGTGTAATAGTGTGTGATAGTGTGTGATAGTGTGTGATAGTGTGTGATAGTGTGTGATAGTGTGTGCTAGTGTGTAGTAGTGTGTGATAGTGTAATAGTGTGTGATAGTGTGTGATTGTGTGTGATAGTGTGTGATAGTGTGTAATAGTGTGTGATAGTGTGTGATAGTGTGTAATAGTGTGTGATAGTGTGTGATTGTGTGTGATTGTGTGTAATAGTGTGTGATAGTGTGTGATAGTGTGTGATTGTGTGTGATAGTGTGTGATAGTGTGTAATAGTGTGTGATAGTGTGTGATAGTGTGTAATAGTGTGTGATTGTGTGTGATTGTGTGTGATAGTGTGTGATAGTGTGTGATAGTGTGTGATAGTGTGTAATAGTGTGTGATAGTGTGTGATAGTGTGTGATTGTGTAATAGTGTGTAATAGTGTGTGATAGTGTGTAATAGTGTGTGATAGTGTGTGATTGTGTAATAGTGTGTGATAGTGTGTGATAGTGTGTGATTGTGTAATAGTGTGTAATAGTGTGTAATAGTGTGTGATAGTGTGTAATAGTGTGTGATAGTGCGTGATAGTGTGTGATTGTGTGTGATAGTGTGTGATTGTGTAATAGTGTGTGATAGTGTCTGATTGTGTAATAGTGTGTAATAGTGTGTGATAGTATGTAATAGTGTGTGATAGTGTGTGATTGTGTGTGATAGTGCGTGATTGTGTGTGATAGTGTGTGATTGTGTGTGATAGTGTGTGATTGTGTAATAGTGTGTGATAGTGTGTAATAGTGTATAATAGTGTGTGATAGTGTGTAATAGTGTGTGATAGTGTGTGATAGTGTGTAATATTGTGTGATAGTGTGTAATAGTGTGTGATAGTGTGTGATAGTGTGTAATAGTGTGTGATAGTGTGTGATTGTGTAATAGTGTGTGATAGTGTGTGATTGTGTAATAGTATGTAATAGTGTGTAATAGTGTGTGATAGTGTGTGATTGTGTAATAGAGTGTGATAGTGTGTAATAGTGTGTGATAGTGTGTGATTGTGTGTGATAGTGCGTGATAGTGTGTGATTGTGTGTGATAGTGTGTGATTGTGTAATAGTGTGTGATAGTGTGTAATAGTGTGTGATAGTGTGTGATTGTGTGTAATAGTGTGTGATAGTGTGTGATTGTGTGTGATAGTGTGTGATTGTGTGTAATAGTGTGTGATAGTGTGTGATTGTGTGTGATTGTGTGTGATAGTGTGTAATAGTGTGTGATAGTGTGTGATTGTGTGTGATAGTGTGTAATAGTGCGTGATAGTATGTGAATGTGTGTGATTGTGTGTAATAGTTTGTGATAGTATGTGATAGTGTGTAATAGTGTGTGATAGTGTGTAATAGTTTGTGATTGTGTGTGATAGTGTGTAATAGTGTGTGATAGTGTGTGATTGTGTGTGATTGTGTGTGATTGTGTGTAATAGTGTGTGATAGTGTGTGATTGTGTGTGATAGTGTGTGATTGTGTGTAATAGTGTGTGATTGTGTGTGATAGTGTGTAATAGTGTGTGATAGTGTGTGATTGTGTGTGATTGTGTGTGATTGTGTGTAATAGTGTGTGATAGTGTGTGATTGTGTGTGATAGTGTGTGATTGTGTGTAATAGTGTGTGATTGTGTGTGATAGTGTGTGATAGTGTGTGATAGTGTGTAATAGTGCGTGATAGTATGTGAATGTGTGTGATTGTGTGTAATAGTTTGTGATAGTATGTGATTGATGTGTAATAGTGTGTGATAGTGTGTAATAGTGTGTGATTGTGTGTGATAGTGTGTGATAGTATGTGATTGTGTGTGATAGTGTGTGATAGTGTGTGATAGTGTGTGATAGTGTGTAATAGTGTGTGATAGTGTGTAATAGTGTGTGATAGTGTGTAATAGTGTGTAATATTGTGTGATAGTGTGTAATAGTGTGTGATAGTGTGTGATAGTGTGTGTGTAATAGTGTGTATAGTGTGTGATAGTGTGTAATAGTGTGTGATAGTGTGTGATTGTGTGTGATAGTGTGTAATAGTGCGTGATAGTATGTGATAGTGTGTAATAGTGCGTGTTAGTGTGTGATAGTGTGTGATAGTGTGTAATAGTGTGTGATAGTATGTGATAGTGTGTAATAGTGCGTGATAGTGTGTGATTGTGTATAATAGTGCGTGATACTGTGTGATTGTGTGTGATAGTGTGTGATTGTGTGTAATAGTGCGTGATAATGTGTGATTGTGTGTAATAGTGCGTGATAGTGTGTGATTGTGTGATAAAGTGTGATTGTGTGTGATAGTGTGTGATTGTGTGTAATAGTGCGTGATAGTGTGTGATTGTGTGTGATTGTGTGTAATAGTGCGTGATAGTGTGTGATAGTGTGTGATTGTGTAATAGTGTGTGATAGTGTGTGATTGTGTGTGATAGTGTGTGATTGTGTAATAGTGTGTGATTGTGTGTGATAGTGTGTGATTGTGTGTGATAGTGTGTGATTGTGTAAGTGTGTGATAGTGTGTGATTGTGTGTGATAGTGTGTGATTGTGTGTGATAGTGTGTGATTGTGTAAGTGTGTGATAGTGTGTGATTGTGTGTGATAGTGTGTGATTGTGTAATAGTGTGTGATAGTGTGTGATTGTGTAATAGTGTGTGATTGTGTGTGATAGTGTGTGATTGTGTAATAGTGTGTGATAGTGTGTGATAGTGTGTGATTGTGTGATAGTGTGTAATAGTGTGTGATAGTGTGTGATAGTGTGTGATTGTGTAATAGTGTGTGATAGTGTGTGATTGTGTAATAGTGTGTGATTGTGTGTGATAGTGTGTGATTGTGTAATAGTGTGTGATAGTGTGTGATAGTGTGTGATTGTGTGATAGTGTGTAATAGTGTGTGATAGTGTGTGATAGTGTGTGATAATGTGTTATTGTGTAATAGTGTGTAATAGTGTGTGATTGTGTGTGATAGTGTGTGATTGTGTAATAGTGTGTAATAGTGTAATAGTGGGTGATAGTGTGTGTTTGTGTGTGATAGTGTGTGATTGTGTAATAGTGTGTGATAGTGTGTGATAGTGTGTGATTGTGTGTGATAGTGTGTGATAGTGTGATTGTGTAATAGTGTGTGATAGTGTGTGATTGTGTAATAGTGTGTGATAGTGTGTGATTGTGTGTGATAGTGTGTGATTGTGTAATAGTGTGTGATAGTGTGTGATTGTGTGTGATAGTGTGTGATTGTGTAATAGTGTGTAATAGTGTGTGATAGTGTGTGATTGTGTGTGATTGTGTGTGATAGTGTGTGATAGTGTGTGATTGTGTGTGATAGTGTGTGATTGTGTAATAGTGTGTAATAGTGTGTGATAGTGTGTGATTGTGTGTGATTGTGTGTGATAGTGTGTGATAGTGTGTGATAGTGTGATTGTGTAATAGTGTGTGATAGTGTGTGATTGTGTAATAGTGTGTGATAGTGTGTGATTGTGTGTGATTGTGTAACAGTGTGTAATAGTGTGTGATAGTGTGTGATTGTGTGTGATAGTGTGTGATTGTGTGATAGTGTGTAATAGTGTGTGATAGTGTGTGATTTTGTGTGATAATGTGTGATAGTGTGTGATTGTGTAATAGTGTGTGATAGTGTGTGATTGTGTAATAGTGTGTGATTGTGTGTGATAGTGTGTGATTGTGTGTGATAGTGTGTGATTGTGTAATAGTGTGTGATAGTGTGTGATTGTGTGTGATAGTGTGTGATTGTGTAATAGTGTGTGATTGTGTGTGATAGTGTGTGATTGTGTAATAGTGTGTGATTGTGTAATAGTGTGTGATTGTGTGTGATACTGTGTGATTGTGTGTGATAGTGTGTGATTGTGTAATAGTGTGTGATAGTGTGTTTTAGTGTGTAATAGTGTGTAATAGTGTGTGACTGTGTGTGATAGTGTGTGATTGTGTGTGATAGTGTGTGATTGTGTAATAGTGTGTGATAGTGTGTGATAGTGTGTGATAGTGTGTGATTGTGTGTGATAGTGTGTGATTGTGTAATAGTGTGTGATAGTGTGTGATTGTGTGTGATAGTGTGTGATAGTGTGTAATAGTGTGTGATAGTGTGTGATTGTGTAATAGTGTGTGATAGTGTGTGCTAGTGTGTAGTAGTGTGTGATAGTGTAATAGTGTGTGATAGTGTGTGATAGTGTGTGATAGTGTGTAATAGTGTGTGATAGTGTGTGATTGTGTGTGATTGTGTGTAATAGTGTGTGATAGTGTGTGATAGTGTGTAATAGTGTGTGATAGTGTGTGATAGTGTGTAATAGTGTGTGATAGTGTGTGATAGTGTGTGATAGTGTGTGATTGTGTAATAGTGTGTAATAGTGTGTGAAGTGTGTATGGTGTGTGATTGTGTAATAGTGTGTGATAGTGTGTGATTGTGTAATAGTGTTTAATAGTGTGTGATAGTGTGTAATAGTGTGTAATAGTGTGTAATAGTGTGTAATAGTGTGTGATAGTGTGTAATAGTGTGTGATAGTGTGTGATAGTGTGTAATAGTGTGTGATAGTGTGTGATTGTGTAATAGTGTGTGATAGTGTGTGATTGTGTAATAGTGTGTGATTGTGTAATAGTGTGTGATTGTGTGTGATAGTGTGTGATTGTGTAATAGTGTGTGATAGTGTGTTTTAGTGTGTAATAGTGTGTAATAGTGTGTGACTGTGTGTGATAGTGTGTGATTGTGTGTGATAGTGTGTGATTGTGTAATAGTGTGTGATAGTGTGTGATAGTGTGTGATTGTGTGTGATAGTGTGTGATTGTGTAATAGTGTGTGATAGTGTGTGATTGTGTGTGATAGTGTGTGATAGTGTGTAATAGTGTGTGATAGTGTGTGATTGTGTAATAGTGTGTGATAGTGTGTGCTAGTGTGTAGTAGTGTGTGATAGTGTAATAGTGTGTGATAGTGTGTGATAGTGTGTGATAGTGTGTAATAGTGTGTGATAGTGTGTGATTGTGTGTGATTGTGTGTAATAGTGTGTGATAGTGTGTGATAGTGTGTAATAGTGTGTGATAGTGTGTAATAGTGTGTGATAGTGTGTGATAGTGTGTAATAGTGTGTGATAGTGTGTGATAGTGTGTGATAGTGTGTGATTGTGTAATAGTGTGTAATAGTGTGTGATAGTGTGTAATAGTGTGTGATTGTGTAATAGTGTGTGATAGTGTGTGATTGTGTAATAGTGTTTAATAGTGTGTGATAGTGTGTAATAGTGTGTGATAGTGTGTGATAGTGTGTAATATTGTGTGATAGTGTGTAATAGTGTGTGATAGTGTGTGATAGTGTGTAATAGTGTGTGATAGTGTGTGATTGTGTAATAGTGTGTGATAGTGTGTGATTGTGTAATAGTATGTAATAGTGTGTAATAGTGTGTGATAGTGTGTGATTGTGTAATAGAGTGTGATTGTGTAATAGTGTGTGATAGTGTGTGATTGTGTGTGATAGTGCGTGATAGTGTGTGATTGTGTGTGATAGTGTGTGATTGTGTAATAGTGTGTGATAGTGTGTAATAGTGTGTGATAGTGTGTGATTGTGTGTAATAGTGTGTGATAGTGTGTGATTGTGTGTGATAGTGTGTGATTGTGTGTAATAGTGTGTGATAGTGTGTGATTGTGTGTGATTGTGTGTGATAGTGTGTAATAGTGTGTGATAGTGTGTGATTGTGTGTGATAGTGTGTAATAGTGCGTGATAGTATGTGAATGTGTGTGATTGTGTGTAATAGTTTGTGATAGTATGTGATAGTGTGTAATAGTGTGTGATAGTGTGTAATAGTTTGTGATTGTGTGTGATAGTGTGTAATAGTGTGTGATAGTGTGTGATTGTGTGTGATTGTGTGTGATTGTGTGTAATAGTGTGTGATAGTGTGTGATTGTGTGTGATAGTGTGTGATTGTGTGTAATAGTGTGTGATTGTGTGTGATAGTGTGTAATAGTGTGTGATAGTGTGTGATTGTGTGTGATTGTGTGTGATTGTGTGTAATAGTGTGTGATAGTGTGTGATTGTGTGTGATAGTGTGTGATTGTGTGTAATATTGTGTGATTGTGTGTGATAGTGTGTGATAGTGTGTGATAGTGTGTAATAGTGCGTGATAGTATGTGAATGTGTGTGATTGTGTGTAATAGTTTGTGATAGTATGTGATAGTGTGTAATAGTGTGTGATAGTGTGTAATAGTGTGTGATTGTGTGTGATAGTGTGTGATAGTATGTGATTGTGTGTGATAGTGTGTGATAGTGTGTGATAGTGTGTGATAGTGTGTAATAGTGTGTGATAGTGTGTGATAGTGTGTAATAGTGTGTGATAGTGTGTAATAGTGTGTGATAGTGTGTAATAGTGTGTAATATTGTGTGATAGTGTGTAATAGTGTGTGATAGTGTGTGATAGTGTGTGTGTAATAGTGTGTGATAGTGTGTGATAGTGTTTAATAGTGTGTGATAGTGTGTGATTGTGTGTGATAGTGTGTAATAGTGCGTGATAGTATGTGATAGTGTGTAATAGTGCGTGTTAGTGTGTGATAGTGTGTGATAGTGTGTAATAGTGTGTGATAGTATGTGATAGTGTGTAATAGTGCGTGATAGTGTGTGATTGTGTATAATAGTGCGTGATACTGTGTGATTGTGTGTGATAGTGTGTGATTGTGTGTAATAGTGCGTGATAATGTGTGATTGTGTGTAATAGTGCGTGATAGTGTGTGATTGTGTGATAAAGTGTGATTGTGTGTGATAGTGTGTGATTGTGTGTAATAGTGCGTGATAGTGTGTGATTGTGTGTGATTGTGTGTAATAGTGCGTGATAGTGTGTGATAGTGTGTGATTGTGTAATAGTGTGTGATAGTGTGTGATTGTGTGTGATAGTGTGTGATTGTGTAATAGTGTGTGATTGTGTGTGATAGTGTGTGATTGTGTGTGATAGTGTGTGATTGTGTAAGTGTGTGATAGTGTGTAATAGTGTGTGATTGTGTGTGATAGTGTGTGATTGTGTGTGATTGTGTAAGTGTGTGATAGTGTGTGATTGTGTGTGATAGTGTGTGATTGTGTAATAGTGTGTGATAGTGTGTGATTGTGTAATAGTGTGTGATTGTGTGTGATAGTGTGTGATTGTGTAATAGTGTGTGATAGTGTGTGATAGTGTGTGATAGTGTGATAGTGTGTAATAGTGTGTGATAGTGTGTGATAGTGTGTGATAATGTGTTATTGTGTAATAGTGTGTAATAGTGTGTGATTGTGTGTGATAGTGTGTGATTGTGTAATAGTGTGTAATAGTGTAATAGTGGGTGATAGTGTGTGATTGTGTGTGATAGTGTGTGATTGTGTAATAGTGTGTGATAGTGTGTGATAGTGTGTGATTGTGTGTAATAGTGTGTGATAGTGTGTTTGTGTAATAGTGTGTGATAGTGTGTGATTGTGTAATAGTGTGTGATAGTGTGTGATTGTGTGTGATAGTGTGTGATTGTGTAATAGTGTGTGATAGTGTGTGATTGTGTGTGATAGTGTGTGATTGTGTGTGATTGTGTAATAGTGTGTGATAGTGTGTGATAGTGTGTGATTGTGTGTGATAGTGTGTGATTGTGTGTGATTGTGTGTGATAGTGTGTGATAGTGTGTGATTGTGTAATAGTGTGTGATAGTGTGTGATAGTGTGTGATAGTGTGTAATAGTGTGTGATAGTGTGTGATAGTGTGTGATTGTGTGTGATAGTGTGTGATAGTGTGTAATAGTGTGTGATAGTGTGTGATAGTGTGTGATTGTGTGTGATAATGTGTGATAGTGTGTGATTGTGTAATAGTGTGTGATAGTGTGTGATTGTGTAATAGTCTGTGATAGTGTGTGATTGTGTAATAGTGTGTGATAGTGTGTGATTGTATGATAGTGTGTAATAGTGTGTGATAGTGTGTGATAGTGTGTGATTGTGTGTGATAATGTGTGATAGTGTGTGATTGTGTAATAGTGTGTGATAGTGTGTGATTGTGTAATAGTCTGTGATAGTGTGTGATTGTGTAATAGTGTGTGATAGTGTGTGATTGTGTAATAGTCTGTGATAGTGTGTGAATGTGTAATAGTGTGTAATAGTGTGATTGTGTGTGATAGTGTGTGATTGTGTAATAGTGTGTGATAGTGTGTGATAGTGTGTGATTGTGTAATAGTGTGTGATAGTGTGTGATTGTGTAATAGTGTGTGATAGTGTGTGATAGTGTGTGAATGTGTAATAGTGTGTGATTGTGTGTGATTGTGTAATAGTGTGTGATAGTGTGTGCTAGTGTGTAGTAGTGTGTGATAGTGTAATAGTGTGTGATAGTGTGTGATTGTGTGTGATAGTGTGTGATAGTGTGTAATAGTGTGTGATAGTGTGTGATAGTGTGTAATAGTGTGTGATAGTGTGTGATTGTGTGTGATTGTGTGTAATAGTGTGTGATAGTGTGTGATAGTGTGTGATTGTGTGTGATAGTGTGTGATAGTGTGTAATAGTGTGTGATAGTGTGTGATAGTGTGTAATAGTGTGTGATTGTGTGTGATTGTGTGTAATAGTGTGTGATAGTGTGTGATAGTGTGTAATAGTGTGTGATAGTGTGTGATAGTGTGTAATAGTGTGTGATAGTGTGTGATAGTGTGTGAATGTGTAATAGTGTGTGATTGTGTGTGATTGTGTAATAGTGTGTGATAGTGTGTAATAGTGTGTGATAGTGTGTGATTGTGTAATAGTGTGTGATAGTGTGTGATTGTGTAATAGTGTGTGATAGTGTGTGATTGTGTGTGATAGTGTGTGATTGTGTAATAGTGTGTGATAGTGTGTGATTGTGTGTGATAGTGTGTGATAGTGTGTAATAGTGTGTGATAGTGTGTGATTGTGTAATAGTGTGTGATAGTGTGTGATTGTGTAATAGTGTGTGATAGTGTGTGATTGTGTGTGATAGTGTGTGATAGTGTGTGATAGTGTGTGAATGTGTAATAGTGTGTGATTGTGTGTGATTGTGTAATAGTGTGTGATAGTGTGTGATAGTGTGTGATTGTGTGTAATAGTGTGTGATTGTGTGTGATTGTGTGTGATAGTGTGTGATTGTGTGTGATTGTGTAATAGTGTGTGATAGTGTGTGATAGTGTGTGATAGTGTGTGATAGTGTGTAATAGTGTGTGATAGTGTGTGATTTTGTAATAGTGTGTGATAGTGTGTGATAGTGTGTGAATGTGTAATAGTGTGTGATTGTGTGTGATTGTGTAATAGTGTGTGATAGTGTGTGATAGTGTGTGAATGTGTAATAGTGTGTGATTGTGTAATAGTGTGTGATAGTGTGTGATAGTGTGATTGTGTAATAGTGTGTGATAGTGTGTGATTGTGTGTGATAGTGTGTGATTGTGTAATAGTGTGTGATTGTGTGTGATTGTGTAATAGTGTGTGATAGTGTGTAATAGTGTGTGATAGTGTGTGATAGTGTGTGATTGTGTAATAGTGTGTGATAGTGTGTGATTGTGTAATAGTGTGTGATAGTGTGTGATAGTGTGTGAATGTGTAATAGTGTGTGATTGTGTAATAGTGTGTGATAGTGTGTGATAGTGTGTGAATGTGTAATAGTGTGTGATTGTGTGTGATTGTGTAATAGTGTGTGATAGTGTGTGATAGTGTGTGATTGTGTGTGATAGTGTGTGATAGTGTGATTGTGTAATAGTGTGTGATAGTGTGTGATTGTGTGTGATAGTGTGTGATAGTGTGTGATTGTGTGTGATTGTGTAATAGTGTGTGATAGTGTGTGATAGTGTGTGATTGTGTGTAATAGTGTGTGATAGTGTGTAATAGTGTGTGATAGTGTGTGATTGTGTAATAGTGTGTGATAGTGTGTGATTGTGTAATAGTGTGTGATAGTGTGTGATAGTGTGTGATAGTGTGTGATTGTGTAATAGTGTGTGATAGTGTGTGATTGTGTGTGATAGTGTGTGGTTGTGTAATAGTGTGTGATAGTGTGTGATTGTGTGTGATAGTGTGTGATTGTGTAATAGTGTGTGATAGTGTGTGATTGTGTGTGATAGTGTGTGATTGTGTAATAGTGTGTGATTGTGTGTGATAGTGTGTGATTGTGTGTGATAGTGTGTGATTGTGTAATAGTGTGTGATAGTGTGTGATTGTGTAATAGTGTGTGATTCTGTGATAGTGTGTAATAGTGTGTGATAGTGTGTGATTGTGTAATAGTGTGTGATTGTGTGTGATAGTGTGTGATAGTGTGTAATAGTGTGTGATAGTGTGTGATTGTGTGTGATAGTGTGTGATTGTGTAATAGTGTGTGATTGTGTGTGATAGTGTGTGATTGTGTGTGATAGTGTGTGATTGTGTAATAGTGTGTGATAGTGTGTGATTGTGTGTGATAGTGTGTGGTTGTGTAATAGTGTGTGATAGTGTGTGATAGTGTGTGATTGTGTAATAGTGTGTGGTTGTGTAATAGTGTGTGATAGTGTGTGATAGTGTGTAATAGTGTGTGATAGTGTGTAATAGTGTGTGATAGTGTGTAATAGTGTGTAATATTGTGTGATAGTGTGTAATAGTGTGTGATAGTGTGTAATAGTGTGTGATAGTGTGTGATTGTGTAATAGTGTGTGATAGTGTGTGATTGTGTGTGATAGTGTGTGATTGTGTAATAGTGTGTGATAGTGTGTGATAGTGTGTGAATGTGTAATAGTGTGTGATTGTGTGTGATTGTGTAATAGTGTGTGATAGTGTGTAATAGTGTGTAATAGTGTGTGATTGTGTAATAGTGTGTGATAGTGTGTGATTGTGTAATAGTGTGTGATAGTGTGTGATTGTGTGTGATAGTGTGTGATTGTGTAATAGTGTGTGATAGTGTGTGATAGTGTGTGAATGTGTAATAGTGTGTGATTGTGTAATAGTGTGTGATAGTGTGTGATTGTGTGTGATAGTGTGTAATAGTGTGATTGTGTAATAGTGTGTGATAGTGTGTGATTGTGTGTGATTGTGTGTGATTGTGTGTGATTGTGTAATAGTGTGTGATAGTGTGTGATTGTGTGTGATAGTGTGATTGTGTGTGATAGTGTGTGATTGTGTAATAGTGTGTGATAGTGTGTGATAGTGTGTGATTGTGTAATAGTGTGTGATAGTGTGTGATTGTGTAATAGTGTGTGATAGTGTGTGATAGTGTGTGATAGTGTGTGAATGTGTAATAGTGTGTGATTGTGTGTGATTGTGTAATAGTGTGTGATAGTGTGTGATAGTGTGTGAATGTGTAATAGTGTGTGATTGTGTGTGATTGTGTAATAGTGTGTGATAGTGTGTGATTGTGTGTGATAGTGTGTGATTGTGTAATAGTGTGTGATTGTGTGTGATAGTGTGTGATTGTGTGTGATAGTGTGTGATTGTGTGTGATAGTGTGTGATTGTGTAAGTGTGTAATAGTGTGTGATTGTGTAAGTGTGTGATAGTGTGTGATTGTGTTTGATAGTGTGTGATTGTGTGTGATAGTGTGTGATTGTGTAATAGTGTGTGATAGTGTGTGATTGTGTAATAGTGTGTGATTGTGTGTGATTGTGTAATAGTGTGTGATAGTGTGTGATTGTGTGATAGTGTGTAATAGTGTGTGATAGTGTGTGATAGTGTGTGATTGTGTGTGATAATGTGTGATAGTGTGTTATCATGTAATAGTGTGTAATAGTGTGTGATTGTGTGTGATAGTGTGTGATTGTGTAGTTGTGTGTAATAGTGTAATAGTGTGTGATAGTGTGTGATTGTGTGTGATAGTGTGTGATTGTGTAATAGTGTGTGATAGTGTGTGATAGTGTGTGATTGTGTGTGATAGTGTGTGATAGTGTGATTGTGTAATAGTGTGTGATAGTGTGTGATTGTGTAATAGTGTGTGATAGTGTGTGATTGTGTGTGATAGTGTGTGATTGTGTAATAGTGTGTGATAGTGTGTGATTGTGTGTGATAGTGTGTGATTGTGTAATAGTGTGTGATAGTGTGTGATTGTGTGTGATTGTGTGTGATAGTGTGTGATAGTGTGTAATAGTGTGATTGTGTAATAGTGTGTGATAGTGTGTGATAGTGTGTGATTGTGTAATAGTGTGTGATAGTGTGTGATAGTGTGTGATTGTGTAATAGTGTGTAATAGTGTGTGATAGTGTGTGATTGTGTGTGATAGTGTGTGATTGTATGATAGTGTGTAATAGTGTGTGATAGTGTGTGATAGTGTGTGATTGTGTGTGATAATGTGTGATAGTGTGTGATTGTGTAATAGTGTGTGATAGTGTGTGATAGTGTGTGATTGTGTAATAGTGTGTGATAGTGTGTGATTGTGTGTGATAGTGTGTGATAGTGTGTGAATGTGTAATAGTGTGTGATTGTGTGTGATTGTGTAATAGTGTGTGATAGTGTGTGATAGTGTGTGATTGTGTGTGATAGTGTGTGATAGTGTGTAATAGTGTGTGATAGTGTGTGATTGTGTAATAGTGTGTGATAGTGTGTGATAGTGTGTGATTGTGTAATAGTGTGTGATTGTGTGTGATAGTTTGTAATAGTGTGTAATAGTGTGTAATAGTGTGTGATAGTGTGTGATAGTGTGTGATAGTGTGTAATAGTGTGTGATAGTGTGTGATTGTGTAATAGTGTGTGATAGTGTGTGATAGTGTGTGATTGTGTGTGATAGTGTGTGATTGTGTAATAGTGTGTGATAGTGTGTGATTGTGTGTAATAGTGTGTGTATAGTGTGTGATAGTGTGTGATTGTGTAATAGTGTGTGATAGTGTGTGATAGTGTGTAATAGTGTGTGATAGTGTGTGATAGTGTGTGATAGTGTGTGATTGTGTGTGATTGTGTAATAGTGTGTAATAGTGTGTAATAGTGTGTGATAGTGTGTAATAGTGTGTGATAGTGTGTGATAGTGCGTGATAGTGTGTGATTGTGTGTGATAGTGTGTGATTGTGTAATAGTGTGTGATAGTGTCTGATTGTGTAATAGTGTGTAATAGTGTGTGATAGTATGTAATAGTGTGTGATAGTGTGTGATAGTGTGTGATTGTGTGTGATAGTGCGTGATTGTGTGTGATAGTGTGTGATTGTGTGTGATAGTGTGTGATTGTGTAATAGTGTGTGATAGTGTGTAATAGTGTATAATAGTGTGTAATAGTGTGTGATAGTGTGTAATAGTGTTTGATAGTGTGTGATAGTGTGTAATAGTGTGTGATAGTGTGTGATAGTGTGTAATATTGTGTGATAGTGTGTAATAGTGTGTGATAGCGTGTGATAGTGTGTAATAGTGTGTGATAGTGTGTGATAGTGTGTAATAGTGTGTGATAGTGTGTGATTGTGTAATAGTATGTAATAGTGTGTGATAGTGTGTGATTGTGTAATAGAGTGTGATAGTGTGTAATAGTGTGTGATAGTGTGTGATTGTGTGTGATAGTGCGTGATAGTGTGTGATTGTGTGTGATAGTGTGTGATTGTGTAATAGTGTGTGATAGTGTGTAATAGTGTGTGATAGTGTGTGATTGTGTGTAATAGTGTGTGATTGTGTGTGATTGTGTGTGATTGTGTGTAATAGTGTGTGATAGTGTGTGATTGTGTGTGATTGTGTGTAATAGTGTGTGATAGTGTGTGATTGTGTGTGATAGTGTGTAATAGTGCGTGATAGTATGTGAATGTGTGTGATTGTGTGTAATAGTTTGTGATAGTATGTGATAGTGTGTAATAGTGTGTGATAGTGTGTAATAGTGTGTGATTGTGTGTGATAGTGTGTGATAGTATGTGATTGTGTGTGATAGTGTGTGATTGTGTGTGATAGTGTGTAATAGTGTGTGATTGTGTAATAGTGTGTGATAGTGTGTGATAGTGTGTGATAGTGTGTAATAGTGTGTGATAGTGTGTAATAGTGTGTGATAGTGTGTAATAGTGTGTAATATTGTGTGATAGTGTGTAATAGTGTGTGATAGTGTGTGATAGTGTGTGTGTAATAGTGTGTGATAGTGTGTGATAGTGTGTAATAGTGTGTGATAGTGTGTGATTGTGTGTGATAGTGTGTGATTGTGTAATAGTGTGTGATAGTATGTGATAGTGTGTAATAGTGCGTGTTAGTGTGTGATAGTGTGTGATAGTGTGTAATAGTGTGTGATAGTATGTGATAGTGTGTAATAGTGCGTGATAGTGTGTGATTGTGTATAATAGTGCGTGATACTGTGTGATTGTGTGTGATAGTGTGTGATTGTGTGTAATAGTGCGTGGTAATGTGTGATTGTGTGTAATAGTGCGTGATAGTGTTTGATTGTGTGATAAAGTGTGATTGTGTGTGATAGTGTGTGATTGTGTGTAATAGTGCGTGATAGTGTGTGATTGTGTGTGATTGTGTGTAATAGTGTGTGATAGTGTGTGATTGTGTAATAGTGTGTGATAGTGTGTGATTGTGTGTGATTGTGTGTGATAGTGTGTAATAGTGTGTAATAGTGTGTGATAGTGTGTGATAGTGTGTAATAGTGTGTGATAGTGTCTGATTGTGTGTGATAGTGTGTGATTGTGTGTGATTGCGTAATAGTGTGTGATAGTGTGTGATTGTGTAATAGTGTGTGATAGTGTGTGATTGTGTGTGATTGTGTAATAGTGTGTGTTAGTGTGTGATTGTGTAATATTGTGTAATAGTGTGTGATTGTGTGTGATAATGTGTGATTGTGTATTAGTGTGTAATAGTGTGTAATAGTGTGTGATTGTGTGTGATTGTGTAATAGTGTGTAATAGTGTGTGATAGTGTGTGATTGTGTGTGATTGTGTAATAGTGTGTCTTAGTGTGTGATAGTGTGTGATTGTGTAATAGTGTGTAATAGTGTGTGATAGTGTGTTATTGTGTAATAGTGTGTGATAGTGTGTGATTGTGTAATAGTGTGTAATAGTGTGTGATTGTGTAATAGTGTGTAATAGTGTGTGATAGTGTGTGATTGTGTAATAGTGTGTAATAGTGTGTGATAGTGTGTGATTATGTGATAGTGTGTGATAGTGTGTGATTGTTTAATAGTGTGTAATAGTGTGTGATTGTTTAATAGTGTGTAATAGTGTGTGATAGTGTGTGATTGTGTAATAGTGTGTAATAGTGTGTGGTAGTGTGTGATTGTGTAATAGTGTGTGATAGTGTGTGATAGTGTGTGATAGTGTGTAATAGTGTGTGATAGTGTGTGATTGTGTGTGATAATGTGTGATAGTGTGTGATTGTGTAATAGTGTGTAATAGTGTGTCATTGTGTGTGATAGTGTGTGATTGTGTAATAGTGTGTGATTGTGTGTGATAGTGTGTGATTGTGTAATAGTGTGTGATAGTGTGTGATTGTGTAATAGTGTGTGATTGTGTAATAGTTTGTGATTGTGTAATAGTGTGTGATAGTGTGTGATTGTGTAATAGTGTGTGATAGTGTGTGATAGTGTGTGATAGTGTGTGATTGTGTGTGATTGTGTAATAGTGTGTGATAGTGTGTGATTGTGTAATAGTGTGTGATAGTGTGTGATTGTGTGTGATAGTGTGTGATTGTGTAATAGTGTGTGATAGTGTGTGATTGTGTAATAGTGTGTGATAGTGTGTGATTGTGTAATATTGTGTGATTGTGTGTGATTGTGTAATAGTGTGTGATAGTGTGTGATTGTGTAATAGTGTGTGATAGTGTGTGATTGTGTGTGATAGTGTGTGATTGTGTAATAGTGTGTGATAGTGTGTGATAGTGTGTGATTGTGTAATAGTGTGTGATAGTGTGTGATAGTGTGTAATAGTGTGTGATTGTGTGTGATTGTGTGATAGTGTGTGATTGTGTGTGATAGTGTGTGATACTGTGTAAGTGTGTGATAGTGTGTGATTGTGTAATAGTGTGTAATAGTGTGTGATAGTGCGTGATAGTGTGTGATAGTGTGTAATAGTGTGTGATAGTGTGTGATTGTGTGTGATAATGTGTGATAGTGTGTGATTGTGTAATAGTGTGTAATAGTGTGTCATTGTGTGTGATAGTGTGTGATTGTGTAATAGTGTGTAATAGTGTGTGATAGTGTGTGATTGTGTGTGATAGTGTGTGATTGTGTAATAGTGTGTGATAGTGTGTGATTTTGTAATAGTGTGTGATTGTGTTATAGTGTGTGATAGTGTGTGATAGTGTGTGATTGTGTGTGATAGTGTGTGATTGTGTAATAGTGTGTGATAGTGTGTGATAGTGTGTGATTATGTGTGATAGTGTGTGATAGTGTGTGATAGTGTGATTGTGTGATAGTGTGTGATTGTGTGTGATAATGTGTGATAGTGTGTGATTGTGTGTGATAGTGTGTGATTGTGTGTGATAGTGTGAGACTGTGTAATAGTGTGTGATAGTGTGTGATTGTGTAATAATGTGTGATAGTGTGTGATAGTGTGTGATTGTGTGTGATAGTGTGTGATTGTGTAATAGTGTGTGATTGTGTGTGATAGTGTGTGATTGTGTAATAGTGTGTGATAGTGTGTGATAGTGTGTGATTGTGTAATAGTGTGTGATAGTGTGTGATAGTGTGTAATAGTGTGTGATTGTGTGTGATAGTGTGTGATAGTGTAATAGTGTGTGATTCTGTGTGATAGTGTGTGATTGTGTAATAGTGTGTGATTGTGTGTGATAGTGTGTGATAGTGTAATAGTGTGTGATAGTGTGTGATTCTGTGTGATAGTGTGTGATTGTGTGATAGTGTGTGATTGTGTGTGATAGTGTAATAGTGTGTGATAGTGTGTGATAGTGGGTAATAGTGTGTGATAGTGTGTGATTGTGTGTGATAATGTGTAATAGTGTGTAATAGTGTGTCATTGTGTGTGATTGTGTAATAGTGTGTGATAGTGTGTGATTGTGTGTGATAGTGTGTGATTGTGTGATAGTGTGTGATTGTGTGTGATAGTGTGTGATAGTGTGTGATAGTGTGTAATAGTGCGTGATAGTGTGTGATAGTGTTTAATAGTGTGTGATAGTGTGTGATTGTGTGTGATAGTGTGTAATAGTGTGTAATAGTGTGTGATAGTGTGTGATAGTGTGTAATAGTGTGTGATAGTGTGTGATTGTGTAATAGTGTGTGATAGTGTGTGATAGTATGTAATAGTGTGTAATAGTGTGTGATAGTGTGTAATAGTGTGTAATATTGTGTGATAGTGTGTGATTGTGTGTAATAGTGTGTGATATTGTGTGATTGTGTAATAGTGTGTAATAGTGTGTGATAGTGTGTAATAGTGTGTGATAGTGTGTGATTGTGTGTGATAGTGTGTGATTGTGTAATAGTGTGTGATAGTGTGTGATAGTGTGTAATAGTGTGTGATAGTGTGTGACAGTGTGTAATAGTGTGTGATAGTGTGTGATAGTGTGTAATAGTGTGTGATAGTGTGTGATAGTGTGTGATTGTGTAATAGTGTGTGATAGTGTGTGATAGTGTGTGATAGTGTGTAATAGTGTGTGATAGTGTGTAATAGTGTGTAATAGTGTGTAATAGTGTGTGATAGTGTGTGATTGTGTAATAGTGTGTGATTGTGTGTGATTGTGTGTGATAGTGTGTGGTTGTGTAATAGTGTGTGATAGTGTGTGATTGTGTGTGATAGTGTGTAATAGTGTGTAATAGTGTGTGATAATGTGTAATAGTGTGTGATAGTGTGTAACAGTGTGTAATAGTGTGTGATAGTGTGTGATTGTGTAATAGTGTGTGATTGTGTGTGATAGTGTGTGATAGTGTGTAATAGTGTGTAATAGTGTGTGATAGTGTGTAATAGTGTGTGATTGTGTGTGATAGTGTGTAATAGTGTGTGATAGTGTGTGATTGTGTAATAGTGTGTGATAGTGTGTGATAGTGTGTGATAGTGTATGATTGTGTGTGATAATGTGTGATAGTGTGTGATTGTGTAATAGTGTGTAATAGTGTGTCATTGTGTGTGATAGTGTGTGATTGTGTAATAGTGTGTGATTGTGTGTGATAGTGTGTGATAGTGTGTGATAGTGTGTAATAGTGTGTGACAGTGTGTGATTGTGTAATAGTGTGTGATAGTGTGTGATTGTGTGTGATAGTGTGTAATAGTGTGTAATAGTGTGTGATAGTGTGTGATAGTGTGTAATAGTGTGTGATAGTGTGTGATTGTGTGTGATAGTGTGATTGTGTAATAGTGTGTGATAGTGTGTGATTGTGTAATAGTGTGTGATAGTGTGTAATAGTGTGTGATAGTGTGTGATTGTGTAATAGTGTGTGATTGTGTGTGATAGTGTGTGATAGTGTGTAATAGTGTGTGATAGTGTGTGATTGTGTGTGATTGTGTGTAATAGTGTGTGATGGTGTGTAATAGTGTGTAATAGTGTGTGATAGTGTGTAATAGTGTGTAATATTGTGTGATAGTGTGTGATTGTGTGTAATAGTGTGTTATAGTGTGTGATTGTGTAATAGTGTGTAATAGTGTGTGATAGTGTGTGATTGTGTGTGATAGTGTGTGATTGTGTAATAGTGTGTGATAGTGTGTGATAGTGTGTAATAGTGTGTGATTGTGTAATAGTGTGTGATAGTGTGTGATAGTGTGTGATAGTGTAATAGTGTGTAATAGTGTGTAATAGTGTGTGATAGTGTGTGATTGTGTAATAGTGTGATTGTGTGTGATAGTGTTTGGTTGTGTAATAGTGTGTGATAGTGTGTGATTGTGTGTGATAGTGTGTAATAGTGTGTGATAGTGTGTGATAGTGTGTAATAGTGTGTGATAGTGTGTGATAGTGTGTAATAGTGTGTGATTGTGTAATAGTGTGTGATAGTGTGTGATAGTGTGTGATAGTGTGTGATAGTGTGTAATAGTGTGTGATAGTGTGTAATAGTGTGTAATAGTGTGTAATAGTGTGTGATAGTGTGTGATTGTGTAATAGTGTGTGATTGTGTGTGATAGTGTGTGGTTGTGTAATAGTGTGTGATAGTGTGTGATTGTGTGTGATAGTGTGTAATAGTGTGTAATAGTGTGTGATAGTGTGTAATAGTGTGATAGTGTGTAACAGTGTGTAATAGTGTGTGATAGTGTGTGATTGTGTAATAGTGTGTGATTGTGTGTAATAGTGTGTGATAGTGTGTAATAGTGTGTGATAGTGTGTGATAGTGTGTGATAGTGTGTAATAGTGTGTGATAGTGTGTGATTGTGTAATAGTGTGTGATAGTGTGTGATAGTGTGTAATAGTGTGTGATAGTGTGTGATTGTGTGTGATAATGTGTGATAGTGTGTGATTGTGTAATAGTGTGTAATAGTGTGTCATTGTGTGTGATAGTGTGTGATTGTGTGTGATAGTGTGTGATTGTGTGTGATAGTGTGTGATTGTGTGTGATAGTGTGTAATAGTGTGTGATAGTGTGTGATTGTGTGTGATAGTGTGTGATAGTGTGTGATAGTGTGTAATAGTGTGTGATAGTGTGTGATTGTGTAATAGTGTGTAATAGTGTGTGATAGTGTGTGATTGTGTAATAGTGTGTGATTGTGTGTGATAGTGTGTGATAGTGTGTAATAGTGTGTAATAGTGCGTTATAGTGTGTGATAGTGTGTAATAGTGTGTGATACTGTTTGATTGTGTGTGATAGTGTGTAATAGTGTGTAATAGTGTGTAATAGTGTGTGATAGTGTGTGATTGTGTGTGATAGTGTGATTGTGTAATAGTGTGTGATAGTGTGTGATAGTGTGTGATAGTGTGTAATAGTGTGTAATATTGTGTGATAGTGTGTGATTGTGTGTAATAGTGTGTTATAGTGTGTGATTGTGTAATAGTGTGTAATAGTGTGTGATAGTGTGTAATAGTGTGTGATAGTGTGTGATTGTGTGTGATTGTGTAATAGTGTGTGATAGTGTGTGATAGTGTGTAATAGTGTGTGATTGTGTAATAGTGTGTGATAGTGTGTGATAGTGTGTAATAGTGTGTGATAGTGTAATAGTGTGTAATAGTGTGTAATAGTGTGTGATAGTGTGTGATTGTGTAATAGTGTGTGATTGTGTGTGATTGTGTGTGATAGTGTGTGGTTGTGTAATAGTGTGTGATAGTGTGTGATTGTGTGTGATAGTGTGTGATTGTGTAATAGTGTGTGATAGTGTGTAATAGTGTGTGATAGTGTGTGATTGTGTAATAGTGTGTGATTGTGTGTGATTGTGTGTGATAGTGTGTGGTTGTGTAATAGTGTGTGATAGTGTGTGATTGTGTGTGATAGTGTGTAATAGTGTGTGATAGTGTGTAATAGTGTGTGATAGTGTGTAACAGTGTGTAATAGTGTGTGATAGTGTGTGATTGTGTAATAGTGTGTGATTGTGTGTGATAGTGTGTAATAGTGTGTGATAGTGTGTAATAGTGTGTGATAGTGTGTAACAGTGTGTAATAGTGTGTGATAGTGTGTGATTGTGTAATAGTGTGTGATTGTGTGTGATAGTGTGTAATAGTGTGTAATAGTGTGTAATAGTGTGTGATAGTGTGTAATAGTGTGTGATAGTGTGTAATAGTGTGTGATTGTGTGTGATAGTGTGTAATAGTGTGTAATAGTGTGTAATAGTGTGTAATAGTGTGTAATAGTGTGTGATAGTGTGTGATAGTGTGTAATAGTGTGTGATAGTGTGTGATTGTGTAATAGTGTGTGATTGTGTATGATAGTGTGTAATGGTGTGTAATAGTGTGTGATAGTGTGTGATAGAGTGTAATAGTGTGTGATAGTGTGTGATTGTGTGTGATAGTGTGTGGTTGTGTAATAGTGTGTGATAGTGTGTGATTGTGTTTGATAGTGTGTGATAGTGTGCTTGAGTTCCCTATTGCAGTACTGACCTTTTGAGATAAAAGCAGCCAGCAGTGATGAGTCACCATATACTGAAAAGGATGCATCTAAACATCTTGTACATCTGAGACTCCACACTAACGAAGTGTTATTTACATGTACAGCTTGATATTTTCCTGACCGAACATTGTACCTAAAGACCTCTCACTTGCCAGTGACGTCAACTGCAGTTAAACAGGAAGTCAGTACTAATTTCATGTTTTCATGTAGCGTATGACTGCAGCCAGTCTCTGTGACTCATCTCAGGACATCTCTCACTTACACACACACACACACACACACACACACACACTCTGTGGAAGGTTAACTGGACAAGTGACTTATACCTGTGGCTGAACTGTTGACAGCTGACAACACTCTGCTCATTAGAGTCCTCACTCAGCGAGACTCAGGCAGATAATCAGATTTATGATGCATAGGAAATAAAACATGGCATGGTGTTGGATTGAGTATGGAATAAAATGACAGGCAGTGATGTTATATGAAAATTATCCACTCTGGGGGTGGTGTGATACTAAACAGGGTGCGTGATAAGTACCGCTTCCCCCAACCCCAACCCTTATCTCCTGAAGTGTATTATTTTGGTACAATAGCACTGTCTCTGGGGGTTATTCTACTTATACCACAGTGTTATATTTCTCACTAGCCTCTGTCTGTCTGTCTGTATCTCTCTCATTGTATCTCTCTCTCTCTCTCTCTCTCTCTCTCTCTCTCTCTCTATCTCTGCATCTTTCTGTCTTTCTTTCTATCTCTCTCTCTATCTCTTTATATCTGTCTCTCTCTCTCTATCTCTATGTCTCTCTTGCTCTGTCTGTTTCTGTCTGTCTCTGTCTGCATCTGTATACTTTCTCTCTCTCTCTCTCTCTCTCTCTCTCTCTCTCTCTCTGGGGTTTATTCTACTTCAACCACAGTGTTATATTCCTCACTAGCCTTTGTCTGTCTGTCTGTCTGTCTGTCTGTTTGTCTGTCTGTCTTTCTGTATCTCTCTCTTTGCATTTTTCTCAGTCTGTCTATCTCTCTCTCTCTGTCTGTAGTAAAGAACATCACAAGTCCAAGTTCACTTTAATTCAATACAATTCAATTTGTATAACACTTTTAACACTCAATATTGTCACAAACCAGATTTATAGAAATATATAAATTCAGGATTTAAATTATATGAGCAACCAGCAATATGAGCCAATGAGCAAGCCTGAGGTGAAAACTTTCTGAGAAGATATGAGGAAGAAACCTTGAGAGGAAACCAGACTCAAAAGGAAACCTGATCCTCATCTGAGTGACACCAGAGAGTGTGATTATAAATCATTTTCCCTTCTTTAACTGTGTACTATATGGTCACAAACTGCACCAGGAATTCTGATCTAGTTTTAACATGAAGTCTATGTTGTTGAAGATATCAACTGTTCACTGATGGAGACCAAAACCAGGACTAAAAGAGTGAAGGAGGTTTTCTCTGGAGGTTGAAACCCAAGACAATACCTAAAGAAAGATCTCAAATCCTTGGTAAAATTCAGCTTCAAAACAGACGCAAATTCCATTATTTTGGTCTCTGGGGGAAAAAAGAGGTAATTTTAATGAAAATTTGAAAGAGAAAGTAACAGGAGGTTCCCACAGTTTACCTGTAAATCCCTTACAACAGATTACATCAGGTGACCTTGATGAAATGACAGAGGATGACCTCGATCACGGCAGAGGCGATTTCATCGGACCAATTTACATGTTCATGTCTAATGAGCCTTCTCATTAGAATTATAAACAAAAGCCCAAGTGAGCGAAGAGATGAAAATGTTAATAAGAACTACCTCCCTGTGCTCTCGTTATGGTAAGAGGTGCCCTTTTAGACAATAGTCGCCGTAATTGTGCCTCATTGCCGAGCTGCTTGGTATTACATTTGCTTCTGATTATGCTAATTTTTCACCTTTTTTTTGTTTTTCTTTTTGTCCTAAATGACATGCTTGTACTGTTGTGTTTATTCTCAGTCATAACGATGAGATTTCGGTCATTATGTTGCCGGTTCCTGGATTTTATTAAAGCTGGGAAGGTAGCGTTTTTAAAGCAGAACAATTCATTGAAGCTGTAAAATCGAACCACAGAGGATTATTTAATACTGGATTTTACAATCCTGATCTGAGACTAGACGTGCTCCTTTCTATTCCGGACAAATTGCTGGACCTCATAAAACCTCCAGAAAATCAGAAAGAACTTCAGAAATGGTCCACACAGCAAAATCTTAAACCTATCAAGCAAAAAAAATGTGATTAATAAATATTATTATAATAGACAGCACTTCATTAAATCTCTGCAGAAATATCAGCAGCTGGGTATGAGTAATGAGGACAAAAACACTTCATCGTTAATTTTTTGCTTTTATGACACTGACGCTGCATTTGTTAATTCATTTATTGGGTCTTTTGTGAAAGAAAATTTGTCAAGATGCGTCCAAAAGAGACCAGTGTCCTCTGATGATCCAAAAATAAAGACATTTTATCAATTAGGCTGACTTTATACCTGTTATTTTCTTAGCTTCAGGCAACTTGTGGAGCTTCCACAATTGGAAAAAAAAAGTTATACGTTTCAGAGAAGCGTGAGAAGCTATGAATGGCAAGCAATTAAAAAACAACAGTGACATGTGATTGCATAAATATTCACCCCTGTAGCTATGACGTCCCATAATGAGTTTCCATTCGCCATGGTTTACAGTGTTTACTGTTGAGTGTGTTCATGAAAATGTACATCATTTGCGACTGTAGTAGCTGAGTTTAACAGTTTCTACAGGATTGTGTTATCTCAGAAATTCAAGCAGACTTGAATTCGATATTCGGGGGAGTTTGAAATGATTCAGAATTACCGTCGATTTTCTGCAGATTTGTCGTGCCATATCATCCTGACACGCATTTAGCCAAAGCCCTCTCCAAATCATGAGTAGAGGTCTCAAAGAAAGTAATTACATATGTGTTTTCAATGGTAGGAGTTTGACAAAAGAATCCTCCTACTTGCAGTTTACAAAAAAAAGCACAAAAATCTCTGAAATCTGCATCACACAAAATCTGGAAAAACCGCAGCAAAATCAATCAGTTATTGTTGTTGCTCCCTGTTGGGGGTCGCCACCGCGGATCACTTGGTCCTCATGTTTCAGTTTGCCACAGGTTTTATGCTGGATGCCCTTCCTGATGCAACCCTCCCATTTAATCCAGGCTAGGGACCGGCACTGAGAGTTACCTGTTCAGTGGCTGGGTACCCTGTCTGAGAATTGAACCCCGGCCACGGCAATGAGAGTTAACTCGTCAGTGGTTGGGTTAGCGCCCTGCCTGAGAATTGAACCCGGGCCACGGCAATGAGAGTTAACTTGTCAGTGGTTGGGTTAGCACCCTGCCTGAGAATCGAACCCAGGCTGCAGCAATGAGAGTTAACTCGTCAGTGGTTGGGTTAGCGCCCTGCCTGAGAATCGAACCCAGGCTGCAGCAATGAGAGTTAACTCGTCAGTGGTTGGTTAGCACCCTGCCTGAGAATCGAACCCAGGCTGCAGCAATGAGAGTTAACTCGTCAGTGGTTGGTTAGCACCCTGCCTGAGAATCGAACCCAGGCTGCAGCAATGAGAGTTAACTCGTCAGTGGTTGGGTTAGCACCCTGCCTGAGAATCGAACCCAGGCTGCAGCAATGAGAGTTAACTCGTCAGTGGTTGGGTTAGCACCCTGCCTGAGAATCGAACCCAGGCTGCAGCAATGAGAGTTAACTCGTCAGTGGTTGGGTTAGCGCCCTGCCTGAGAATCGAACCCAGGCTGCAGCAATGAGAGTTAACTCGTCAGTGGTTGGGTTAGCGCCCTGCCTGAGAATCGAACCCAGGCTCCAGCAATGAGAGCGCTGGATCCTGTCACTGGACCATCAGGAGGCTCAGCAAAACCAAGCAGTAAATGTGAAATCCTGGAATGATTGTCTTTCTGAAATGTGTATATATGCCAGGAATCAGAGCCTCAGTTTTAGGAACATATTGGTTTTGGGTCACAGACAAGAGTAAATTCTAATATATCAAAAATCTGATCTAAACTCACATGTAAATCTGATCATTCCTTTTACATTTCATTGACAAATTTCTTCTTCAGACATCTGTAGTGGAAGAGTTCACTGTAGCATTGAGTTATCATTTCTAACATAGACCTAATAACCAGTAGGTACAAAATCCATTATTTACCTTATCCACAGTGACTTACATTTTATACAACTGAGTAATTGAGGGTTAAGGGCCTTGCTCAGGGGCCCAGCAGTGAAAGAAAGAAAACAAACAAACAGAAAGGAAGGAAGAAAGAAAGAAAGAAAGAAAGAAAGAAAGAAAATAATCATGTTGTTGTTTTGCTGCAACTTTAGTTGACACATCACCACAAGAGGGCTCCCTTCAACCATGCCATTTTTTTTGCAGCTAGAGACGTTTATGTAAAGGATGAGAAAACAACACACACACACACACACACACACAGCTACTTTCAGTGTACTTTCAGATGCTTTTGGTGCTAAAAAAAGTGGTCACTTTATTTAAAAAACACAAAAAAAAAACAATAAAAAGCCTGATCCTGGGTCAGTATTGCAGCAGCCGTGAGGTTCTCATGGCCCTGACCACATGACACTCCGTAGCTTGTTTATCTCTGCAACTTGATAAATTCTTGTTCTTCTCCTTCAAACCTAAATGAACACGCTTTAGTGTTTCATCTTTCTTTCGAGCCTCAGAGCACAGAGTAAAACCCCAGATGTAAAGTTCTAATCCTGATTCGGAGAAGCTGCAATGATACAGACTCCACCTTGAGGAGCTTTGGAGATATGAGGCTTTCAGAATAAAATGTATTCTACACTCTTTAAGCTACGCATCTCATTTTCTAGCAGTGTATTAGAAAACCTATCAATTCTGGATTAAAAGCGTTGCTTGGCAACAAACAAACAAACAAACAAACACCTTCCTCTTTTTCACAACTTACAAATGACTTTGAATGAAACCTAACTATCCTGAAATCCTGGGTTTGTTTTATTAGCATTGCCTAAATATAGCAATTTCAACCAAAATCCTTTCTGTAAATTTATAATAAATGGAATTAAAATGAGATAGAGTTAGCGTGAAGAGTTTAGATTTATACTTAAACTCCGCTGAATCAACTCATAGTTCAGTGGAGTTTTTGCAGTAATATTATAACATTTACTAATATTATGACATTTTGGCTCTTTTAATATTATCTAAAGCTCCCCGCTCGATACTCAGCTCATGGTTCTGTCTCTCTGTGTGAGTCTCCTCCAGGTTCTCTGGTTTTCAGCCTCCTTCCATAACCATGCTAGAATTGACCTGAACCTGTGTGTGGATTTGGGATGCAACTGAACACAAAACCATTATACAGGATGAAGAGAGAGAGAGAGAGAGACTTGTAAACAGAAATACAGAATAAAAGGTGCATTTCATGTGAAGGAGATTTTCATTTTCCTCTGGGTTTGACTGATGGTTCAGAGATGAATCTTATGGGACTAACAGAGATCATGTGTACAGAGGAACCTCAGCATGTGAATGTCCTCGCTTACAAATTTTCACCTTAAGAATTGAAATTTTGCAAGAAATGTGAAATCGGCATACGAAGCATTTTCAGCAACCAAACAGCAGCTAAGTTGCGCATGCGTCCGGGACGTCAGTGGAACGCCAAGCGAAGTGAGTTCACGAAATTTACAAATTGTTTTTCAGTCAGAGAAAGATGTTTCAAAACAATCAACTCACCATACCAGTGTTGCCTTCGGCATCTGCTGAATCACTACATGATTTTTTGTTGACGGATTGAAAGAAAGAAAGAAAGAAAGAAAGGAAAGCGAACAGAAAGAAAAAAAGAAAGAAAAGCGAACAGAAAGAAAAAAAGAAAGAAAGAAAGAAAGAAAGAAAGAAAGAAAGAAAGAAAGAAAGAAAAGTGAACAGAAAGAAAGAAAGAAAGAAAGAAAGAAAGAAAGACAGGAAAAATTAATTAATTAAGAAAGAAAGAAAGAAAGAAAGAAAGAAAGAAAGAAAGAAAGAAAAGTGAACAGAAAGAAAGAAAGAAAGACAGGAAAAAATAATTAATTAAGAAAGAAAGAAAGAAAGAAAGAAAGGCGAACAGAAAGAAAGAAAGAAAGAAAAGTGAACAGAAAGAAAGAAAGAAAGAAAGAAAGAAAAGCGAACAGAAAGAAAGAAAGAAAGAAAGAAAGAAAGAAAGAAAGAAAGAAAAGTGAACAGAAAGAAAGAAAGAAAGAAAAGCAAACAGAAAGAAAAAAAGAAAGAAAGAAAGAAAGAAAAGCGAACAGAAAGAAAGAAAGAAAGAAAGAAAGAAAGAAAAGCGAACAGAAAGAAAAAAAGAAAGAAAAGTGAACAGAAAGAAAGAAAGAAAGAAAGAAAGAAAGAAAGAAAGAAAGAAAGAAAGAAAGAAAGAAAAGGGAACAGAAAGAAAGAAAGAAAGAAAGAAAGAAAGAAAGAAAGAAAGAAAGAAAGAAAGAAAGAAAGAAAAGCGAACAGAAAGAAAGAAAGAAAGAAAGAAAGAAAGAAAGAAAGAAAGAAAGAAAGAAAGAAAGAAAGAAAGAAAGAAAGAAAGAAAGACAGACAGAAAGAAAGAAAGAAAGACAGACAGAAAAAATTAATTAATTAATTAAGAAAGAAAGAAAGAAAGAAAGAAAGAAAGAAAGAAAGAAAGAAAGAAAGAAAAGCAAACAATAATGTGGTGTGGGTGGTCAGTTCTATTTTTAGCCCAAGCTTGGTGGCATGACTTCCTGTGAGGAGCCTTGACATGGAATGCTTGGCTTGGGTCAGTTCTTTGTAAGCAGCCTTACAGTTTACATACACAGTTTATGTTTACAGTTTACATACACAGTTTATGTTTACAGTTTACATACACAGTTTATGTTTACAGTTTACATACACAGTTTATGTTTACAGTTTACATACACAGTTTATGTTTACAGTTTATATACACAGTTTATGTTTACAGTTTATATACACAGTTTATGTTTACAGTTTACATACACAGTTTATGTTTACAGTTTATATACACAGTTTATGTTTACAGTTTACATACACAGTTTATGTTTACAGTTTATATACACTTCATATTGGTCATATTTCTGAGTGACTGGAACAGATAGTCTGGATTTACATTATTTCTTATTTTGCAATCTCTAGAGCGAATTAAAAAAGTATGCTGAGGTTCCACTGTATCAACGTGAATGATGTATTTACAGTGATCGGTCAGTCATCCTTAGTCAGGCTCACTGTGGCTAAATAATTAAACCAGCTTCTAAGTAATTGTTGTGGGATTAAAAACACATTTATACAGATTATAGAAATATATATATATATAGACATATAGATTATAGAAAAACTTCTCAGGGTAAGCCACACCCACTTAGGGTTTAAATCTGAATACATTTCTACATGTGACAGACTCCCTTATCCAGAGCGACTTACATTTATCTCACGAGTCAAGAAGCTTTTATTGTCATTTCACCCATATATAGCAGACACAGTACACAGTGAAATAAAACAACGTTTCTCCAGGACCCTGGGTCTACATTAAACAACACAGAGCTAAGGAAGAAAAGTAAGTTGTCCTAGTGCATCATGTGCAACATAGTGCAAACTGACCGTGTAACACTACATGACAGAACACTACATGACAGATACACAAAACGCATGAAATAGCGCTGACAAGTATACGTTCTGTATATTATGTTATACAGTACAATCTGCAAAAATAAGAAATTTATACTACTGAGGGTCAAGAGCCTTGCTCACGGGCCCAGCAGTAGTAGCATGGTGGACCTGATCAACCCTATCCCCATGATCCTGCCACCCATCCATGTGATTATAAATTAATAATTATAATAATATAATAATATAATAACTGATCATGAGTTTATTAAAAAATGAAAAGATAAATGAAAAAAAAAAACATTTAAAAAATATTAAAAAATATAAAATGGGGCTAATGCTTTAATGTTTTTGGTGATTAAATATATTACCTTAATGCCATAATTATGATATAGTGTGTTCATGCAGCTATTATAAGGCTTAAGCTTAAGTAAAAATTCTGGAAAATCTCAACAGATTCAAACTCACAACCTTCCAACAAGTAGTCTAACACCTTAACCACTTAGCTACCACATCCCTCCTTGACCAGGTATGACCACCTGCTGAATATTGTGTTGGTCCTCCTTTTTGCTCCTAAAACTGCCCTGACCTATCATGAACTGTGTATTCTGACACCTTTCTATCAGAACCAGCATTAACTTCTTCAGCAATTTGAGCAACAGTAGCTCGTCTGTTGGATCGTATCACACGGGCCAGCCTTCGCTCCCCATGTGAGCCTTGACCGCCCATGACCCTGTAGCCAGTTCACCACTGTTCCCTCCTTGGACCACTTTTGATAGATACTGACCAAAGCAGACCGGGAACACCCCACAAGAGCTGCAGTTTTGGAGATGCTCAGATCCAGTGGTCTAGCCATCACAATTTGGCCCTTCATCAAACTCGCTCAAATCATTACGCTTGTCCATTTTTCCTGCTTCTAACACATCAACTTTGAGGACAAAATGTTCACTTGCTGCCTAATATATCCCACCCACTAACACGTGCCATGATGAGGAGATCATCAGTCTTATTCACGGCACCTCTCGCTGGTCATAATGTTATGCCTGGTTGGTGTACATATACTGTAGATAATAGATATAGATACAGATGTTGTGTTGCACCAGCAGTGTTTATGTTTGATGGATTGATCTCCAGGTAGATCTCCTGCCTCATACCCACTTTCCCCAAGATAAGTTCTAGATCTACCTACGGAAAATAAATGGATTTGATCCTTCCTTGGGAGTATAAATCATTAAACAATCAAATCCTGCTAGTAATAATCTGAGGAGATCTACTAGATGAGATGAAAAGTGTGAGTACAGTAGACCACAAGATTTACGCTCCATTTTCCAAAAGAATTGCAATTAAATGCAGAAAGAAGCGTAGAAAATGACCGTGACGATCCTATCGATTGCACAAATCTAGCTTTAATCTCTCAGCGAAATGTCAGTTAGAGAGCATGCCGTCTTCCACATGTAGTTTACACACTGCTCGCTCGTACGTGATGGAATCACTGGTGTTTGTGCTCGATACGCAGATATAATCTCTGATTTTATTCAGATCTTTGGGGGAAAATACGGGTTATGTAACAGATTATGGAAGTAACAGTGTGCACGATGTAATACGTGACTATGGCCTTTTCATCCTTTGTATTTAAACCACTTTAATTTGGGTTTTATATAAAGCTACGTCTAAAAGAACATGGCATTGCACTTTGTTTTTTTTTGCTTTTTTTTGAGGCATATGTAGTCAAGAATGAGTGACTGATTATATTGTTGATGTTGATGTTAAAAGAGATTGCTGCTGTGCTTGATATGTATATTTCATAACGTTAGTCACGATGGGCGACACTCAGACTGATCGACGTGTCGCCCGAACATAAAGTGCTAACTGGTAATTTAGCACGCCGACGACACACTGAACCGGGCTAAGTGATGAAAAGTGATGAATTCACACCCCTGCATGTTTCTCTGAAATAAAACTGAAGTGTTGTTTAAGAGATCCAGTGCATACAGAATAACACACTTAACAGTTTGGGTGAGTTTTGGACAGCTTGTTGGATTTTTAGAGACGGCAGGATTAGCCAGGAAGTTACCCTGATAGCTAAAAAGCTTGGATTATAAAGAGAAAATAAATCGCACAGTTCACCAAAGAAATCTTATTTTGTGATTGAGAAAAAAACATCCTAAAACTTTCAATTGGAAACTTTTTAGAAATGAGACACCTTGAAAAAAGGACTCTTTAAAAGGTTCCCCCACATCTTCTCCAGACCTGAAGAACCTTTCGCTGGAGCCGCTAAATGAAACCGTCTTATCTTACATTTGGCCTTTATTACGAATTTAAAACAGATTCTCCGACACCTGGTCAGGTGCCTCTAAAAGCGGAACATGAGCTTTTGACGTGATAGTGACGCATGACGAGAGGAAGAACATGTCACCGAGAGACTCTCCTGATTATACTGACACCATATAATATGAGCTCCTCAATTAGACGGCTATTTTTACGCCTCAAGACGTGAGATATTACCTGCCCTAATGTGTCATATTTTATTCACGACCTACATCATCTCTGATAGATAGCAAGCTGGAGCAGCTCCGAAAGCTTCGATATCAGAGCGGACGTCATTAATCAGAGGTCATTTGGAATTACGCGGTATATTTAGACAATTATATTCTAGATGGTTTCATCTGGTCTTCATCACCAGTCGGAATCAGGAGGAGGAAGAAGGGAGGAGGAGGGGGGGAGGTGTTAAACAGGGGGGAGTGGGTTGTTAATAACATTTTATATCCCCACAAGTCTGTACTAGAGATGGCTGATTATAGTAATAATATTATGATGGTTGAAATATTGGCAAAGTTTATCCTCTTTTAATAGTTCCTTAAAAGTTAATACTTGAGCACCGTGTCCTTTAAGGAGCTTCTTGTTTCTGGTGTGTATGTGAATTCAATTCAGTTCAATTCAATTTATTTGTATAGCTCTTTTAAACAAGGGACATTGTCTTAAAGCAGCTTTACAGAAGTATAGAAACATAGAATGAAAAATTATAAAGTTTAAAGTTGAGTTACTATTTATCCCTAACATTTATCCCTGAGATGAATTGAGGAAGAAACCTTGAGAGGAACCAGGCTCAGAAGGGAACCTTGTCCTCATTTAGGTGACACTGGACAGTAAATGTTGCTAATGTCCTTTCTACACCAACCACAAGCTCTTGAGGAACTAATAAGTCAGTGTAGCTCCTGAGTTCATTATTGGCTTAACACTAATTCCTTCCTGACGAAAGCTGCCTGATGAAACGCCAGTTCAAAGATGGCGTGATAGTCTCCAAGTGGTTCTATCCACAGCGGTCCCCTGGGTCACAGGCTGTCCATGCAGATCTACCCACTGCAGCAGTTAGCACCACCAAGCCACAAGAGTCCAACCAAGGGTAGAGCATCAGGATGGAGGTCTGGAAAGAAGAAATGGTCACCCTCAGAACACTGGGAGATCGGGTATACCTCGACAGAGAGAGAAAAGAGAGAGAGAGGAGATGAATAAATGAATGAATATCAAGAGAAGATAAGATCTTTGGTGATATATATACATAGGCAATTTCAAGGACTTGGGTTACCCCACGTTACTCAGATACCTTAATAAAGAATCATAAATCCACAAAATGTAAACAATTTTTCATAGCTTTAGAAATAAAATCAATTTTTATAGTACTACATTTACATTTCTGGTATTTGGCAGACGCTACTATCCAGATCGACATACAAAAGTGCTTAAAAGTCTCTATTGATGAACGAATTAAACCAATAACAGAAATGGTATTCAGAACTACTCATGATGGCACCTCATCTTTTTACAATGACACAAATTTATATAAACCTAACAAAAATGATCCCACACAGAGCATAAGACATAAGACGCGTTTTGTGAGGCGGCCATGTTTTTTTCCCCCACTTTACATGTTAAAAATGCACTTCTGGTTAGATGCTAACTGTATTTCGTTGCCTTGTACCCACATGTGCAGTGACAATAAAGTTGAATCTAATCTAATCTAATCTAATCTAAAGCACATGTGAAACACCACAAATGCACCAGAAGTCAGACAACCCACTCTGTAACTGGGTTCAGACCTTCAGTAGAACAGAGTTACAGAAGATACCTCACATTTCGGGTGAGACATTTCATGTGACATCATCACAACTTTCATTCAGCCACTAATCGTACTGATAAATATTATATTATAAGACGTTTGTGCATTTACAGAAAACCTTCTGTAATTCTCTTCTATTCTAATACAATTCTATTGGGGCAGTGGTGGCTCAAGTGGTTAAGGCTTTGGGTTGTTTATCAGAAGATTGGGGTTCAAGCCACTCCGAGGTAATTGAGCAAGGCCCTTAACCCTCTCTGCTCCAGGGGTGCTGCATCATATCTGCCCCATTTTCCTCAGCTAGGATATGTGAAGAAAAGAATTCCACTGTTATGTATGTGTGTCGATAATAATCATTTCATTTGCTAAAAAATGTAAGCTCCTGGTCTGAAACCAGTTACAGAGTGAGTTGTCTGCCTTCTGGTGCATTTGTGGTATTTCATTGCTTCGACAAGCAACATGAAAAAACAACATGGCAGCCTCAAAAAAGCGTCAAAAAGTAAAGCTCATAATAAGCTACGTTTACTAGACTTTTCCACTTACAGGCCTGGGTAGCTATTGGTTGTATATATATGTATGTATATTGAGGCTCTGACGCACACCGGGTTCACTGCACGAGGATTTTATTAAACAGAAACAAAACACATGCCGCGGAGGTTACGTTCATCCACAATGCATAACCTAAACTTATCAAACTCATGTTACCCAATATTGGCTGACACTTACCGTAGCCAATAGGAACACAGTATCTGACTTGTATAGAACATTTGATTGGCTCTTAGCAAAGCATAAGAATATTACAGTAAACTTCATGCAACAGTTTGGACTGAAAATGCAGCACAGCAACAACTGCAGAAAATAGCCGGTATCTTATCAACACGCTAGCCAGCAGACAATAGACGATGATCTTACAGTAGCACGAAGCTAGCTGGCTGTATGCTAGGTTTCTGCTATATCAGTGATGTTGGGAGAGTTCTTCAGTTTGAGATTTACATACATTACAAAACTTGAGGCACTAATCAAATGCCCTTAAATGATCCTGTGCTGTAGCTACACCTCTGTATATAGGTAATGCATTCACATTCGCACGCATGTTACAGTTGTCTCTTCTCGACTATATTGATATTTTATTATTATTTTATTATCCATTTGATCTATTTAGCGTGTTTGGGGGTCTGTTTAGTCTATTTAATATCTGAAAGTTCAGATTCCTTCTCTAAACCCACACAAGCTGCTAATATATAACTGCTAATGTCTATTCAAATGTTCCAGGGATGCTAATCACTTGCAGCGTTAACACAGTTCATGTGTAACATGCGGTTATGGCCATGAACAGCTTCGGAATCATCAGGATTTGAGCTTGTGATCACTCGACAATCTGGTCTTGTCTCAAAGTCCAGGGTAATTGAATTGCTGTAAAAGTACAAGAAATTATATTTATTATAATAACTTGTGTCTGGTGATTAGCTAAGAAGCTTGAGATCGTAGCATTCATGAATTCATGCTTTCATGCAGTCGACTACATTTTTCGACTTTTTATTAAAATGAACATACAAAGAACATATGGAAAATAATAATAATAATAATAATAATAATAATAATAATAATAATAATAATGCGATATGTAATAGTTTCTGCTTAAACATATAGGAACATAAAGATTTGTTTTAGAACATTAATTGAACAAAAAATCTTTGTAATTCGTGCAAAATTCTAGTTTCAAAAATGTCTAGTTACATTTGGGAAGGGGTATAAAAATGTATTTTTGGGGGAACAAGTAATCATTTATTCTGCTAACAAGATGTTCTAATGGGAATGAGGTTTTGTTAGACTAAAGGTAAATCATTTCTCCAGACTTTTAGAGGAAATTTAGAGGAAAATGTAATAATTCTGGACTTAAAACAACTGTCGTCTGTTAGACAGATAGATAGATAGATAGATAGATAGATAGATAGATAGATAGATAGATAGATAGATAGATAGACTTTATTGATTGACACTGTCATTTGTCATTTCATCTAATATAAATATAACATCTTCCACATCTTCAGTAGGCAAAAATATCGTACGAATCAGACGAGAGTCAGGTTCCAGACATTTTCAGTGAATAGAGAATGTAGACTAAATAGGAGAAGCCAGCAGGACTCTATTTGGCAAGATAAATATAAACAAAATTGAATAAAAAGTGCGTGGACGGTTGACGTTAAGCATGGTGCGCGGCAGACAGCCTGTCATTGGGACGCCGGGGCGCTTCTTTTGCGCTCTAGTGCACTTCAGCGCACACACACTTCTCCTTCTCCTTCACTAAATGGCCTTTTATAGAACCGCTCAGCGCTTGAAAGTGTAACCTGCAGGCCTGCTTTTAGCTTGAACGGTGTGTGAATGGACGCAGACTGAAAACAGATACACGTTGAGGTTTTCCGCCCTTTTGTGTCGATCGTCACACATTTACATTTCGGGCATTTGGAAGATTATCCAGAGAGACGTACACGGGTGCTTTGAAGTCTTTATCAGTAAGAACATCCTGTTACGAGCTCACTAGGTGATGCACACAAACAACACAAAGTTTTTCAGACGTTGTTTGAAGACAGCAAGTGATACACGATGGTTTTGACCTTTTGGGAACATTCCTGTAAAGAAAAGGTGAACATGTGATGATTTAGACATACAGTTTGGATGATACTAAGATTCCAGGTCTTCCTTACTAGGTTCCAGGACCAGGGAAGTTTATGATCATTCAAATACTAACAATAAAGGAGTGGTGGGTTGAGTAAAGGCTTTATCCTGGTTACAGCTGCTGTGTTTGAAATGATATTTGTTTATAATTCAGTATTAAATATCATGGAAGGTACTGGAAAAATCAGAAACAGACCAAATGCAGGTACTACATCCCTCTCTCTCTCTCTCTCTCTCTCTCTCACACACACATTACACTATACTCTTGACAGTCACTCTGATGATAGTGACCTTTGTGTTGTCAGCAGGACATGATTGACAGTTGTGCAGCATCAGATTCAGCGGTCTAATCAACTCATAGTGTCCTTTCCCTGCTTTAGACAATTTACAGTCTGACCCAAAAGTCTGACTGCTTATTTATATTCTGTTCATATTTAGGGTCATATAATATTTTATATGAAATCATATTAGATGTATTTAGTAGTTTGTTACACATACTGATGGTAAATTAGAAGAAAAAAACATGAAATTATAAAATCAGTACCTGATGGAAGAATGGAAGATGGGAAATAATAATTGTAAGCAGTGTAACGTAATGTAAACAGTGCCGTCCTTCAACGCAATTTGTTTCGTAAATCATGAAACAAAGGCCACACCTCCTTCACTGATTCTGACAAACAGGCCACACCTCCTTTATGAATACTGACAGGCACAGAGACCACACCTCATTTACGAATACATACACACATACATGCCATGCCTCCTTTTTGTATACTGACAGACAAAACAGGTCACGCCTCCTACTGACACCCCCTGACACAAAGGCCACGCCTACTTCACTGATACTGACAAGACACATAGGTCACACCTTCTTCTCTGTGACTTCTTTTCATAATATTGGCACACATATAGGTTATATCTTCTTCACTCTAAGTGACAGACACACAGGCCATGCCTCCTTTATTGATACTGAAAGACATATAGGCCATGCCTCTTGGCCACACCCCCTTTTGACACATTGTGACATACAGGCATACGGACATCCACACAGGCCACATGTCTTTTGACTGATGCAGACATGTACACAAGCAACACCTCCTTCACTGATACTAACACACAGGCCACACCTCCTTCACTGTTACTGACAAACAGGCCACACCTCCTTCACTGACACTGACACACAGGTCACACCTCCTTCACTGATACTGATACTGACAAACAGGCCACACATCCTTCACTGATACTAACACACAAGCCACACCTCCTTCACTGATAAGAGCGTCTGCCAAATGCCAGAAATGTAAATGTAAATGATACTGACAAACAGGCCAGACCCCCTTCACTGATTTTGACAAACAGGCCACACGTCCTTCACTGATACTAACACACAGGCCACAACCCGTTCACTGATACTAACACACAGGCCACACCCCCTTCACTGATACTAACACACAGGCCACACCCCCTTCACTGATACTAACACACAGGCCACACCCCCTTCACTGATACTGAGAAACAGGCCACGTCTACTTTATACATCATATTATACTATAAATTATAAAAATTGATAGCTGTGCACTGTTTACAACATGTGTGTGTGTGTGTGTGTGTGTGTACACTGAAATCCACTCATGTTCAACACATGTCTGTACGTAAAAGCTTAAATATATATAATATAGTAATTATATACTATAATTTATAATACCAAGTGAGATATTTCTGAAATATAGAAGGTCACAACTCCAAAGTTCGCTTCAGTAAATAAAAACAAAACTTTTTAATAACACGATACGGCTAATTTGAAGTGAAGGCTGTAAGGTTGAGTGTTTATCTAGCTGTACACTCACCACTCGCACCCACACACTGGAACAGCAGTACTGATTATTATGTCAGAATTAATTATTATGGATTTGCTTAATGGGTTATAATTGCTTTTTTGTTGATTTACATGTTGATTAAATTGGGCATTTGGTCTTTGAATAACATGAAATAAATCTTTCAGTCATGCAGAATGCTTTGAATCCTCCAAGTCATCTTCATGAATTTTTGAACAGTGTATGAGTGGAAAATGTCTTCAGGATTACAGGTTGTACTGGACTGCTTCTGGTATTTTGTGCCTAATTGGTGTGGACATAAACTGCACTACTGTGGTTTTACTGGAAATGTATGTTTGTCCATTGCTCTTGAATCATTGTCAGTATATGATGATAAACCATAAACCTTTAAGTTATTGTTAATGACATTTTGAATTGTTTTAATATTGGAAGCCCCACATAACATTCATTGCTGTATAACTTAAATCCTAAGCAATAAAAAAGCCACTTGAGGCTTTTACATACACTAGATTGGCAAACGTTTTGGGACACTCCTCCAAATCATTGAATTCAGGTGTTGTTTTTCAGGGGTTGGGCTCGGCCCCTTAGTTCCAGTGAAAGGAACTCTTAATGCTTCAGCTTCCTGCCAAGACATTTTGGACAATTTCATGCTCCCAACTTTGACAGATAGAACACCTATGGGATGAATTAGAGCGGAGCCATTCCAAAACTGGGACGTCTGCCTTTCATGCACATGAATGTAATATGGAATTGTCCCGCCCCTTTGCAGCAATAACAGCTTCAACTCTTTTGGGAAGGCTTTCCACAAGGTCTAGGAGTGTGTTTATGGGAATTTCTGACCATTCCTCTAGAAGTGCATTTGTGAGGTCAGGCACTGATGTTGGACGAGAAGGTCTGGCTCACAGTCGCTGCTCTAATTCATCCCAAAGGTGTTCCATCAGGTTGAGGTCAGGACACTGTTTAGGTCAGTCAAGTTCCTCCACATCAAACTCATCATCCATGTCTTTATGGACCTTGCTTTGGTCACTGGTGTGTGGTCATGTTGGAACAGGAAGGGGTCATCCCCAAACTGTTCCCACAAAGTTGGGATCATGAAATTGTCCAAAATGTCTTGGTATGAAGCTGAAGCATTAAGAGTTCCTTTCACTGGAACTAAAGGGCCGAGCCCAACCCCTGAAAAACAACACCTGAATTCAATGATTTGGAGCGGTGTCCCAAAACTTTGGCAAGATAGTGTATATTTTAAAAAATAATTGTCTTGTAAAGACATGAAAAAAGGGAAATAAAACAGGTTTTTAATTAGATGAATAATTTCATTGCCACTTTTCCTGTATTTTTTGGCATTGGTATTGTATTTTAAAGTTAAAAACAATTTGTTTTTAACTGCTTTCATGATCAAAGTAGCAAAAAACTAGCAGCAACAAAGTTTTCCGTGACACTATTCCACTTTCTATTTTTCACATTTTTCTTTGTGAATAATTTAGACATGTTTTTGGTTTTTTAGACTTCCGGTAAGATTGTTTTTTCCAAAAACAAAAAGGATTTGATTGAGGTGTGGTTAATGATGTGTGCTTTAAGATGCTGTTGACACCATCTTGGAAAATCTTTGTCTCTGGTGTAACATCCTGTTCTTATGACACCAGTGACAATGACTGACTCCTGTGACTTTGTGGAATGGTTCTCCACTTAAAAGGAATTTTATTACAGCCACCAAAACAGAATATGAAAACATAATTCAAACATAATTCATTTGTGCAATTTGCTGGTTTGTAAGAAAGAGGGGGGACAATAGAATTTTTTTTTTGGGGGGGGGGGGTCACTTTTTGAGAAGAAGCCCGGTTTGAGCTGTCTGCCACTCCCAGCCTGTATATCAGGGGGAAAGTAGTGCCAAAAGAACCACACAGCATCGGGATTCGAGTAGCAATGCCTTTCAGAGTTGAGACAGACAGGGAGTATTTATACAAACCAAAGACATGGTCTTTGTCATTATTTACTCTATGTGCAATATCCATGTGTAACAAAAGGTCTTGCAGAGGTCACTACAGGTGGGCTAATGTCCATGGGTAACAAAAGGCATTAACGATGGACATCAAAGGTGTCAACAGAGGTGGTGGCAGATATCTCTGCAGGTTGGCTGAGGACGGCGTGTCTGTTCTCGACACATTGTTTATTCAATCGAAACAAAGAATTGCTTGGTCTTAAATAAAGAATATCTGGGTCATAAGATAAGGTCATATAACAATCATAGGGCACAATCACACACACACCACAGCATTTCATACTAGGAGCGGTGGTAGCTCAAGTGGTTAAGGCTTTGGGTTATTAACTGGAAGATCAGAGGTTCAAACCTCAGCGTTGCCACTGTTGGGCCCTTGAGCAAGGCCCTGGACCCTCAACTGCTTTGGTGTGTAAAAAGTGAGATAAAAATCTAAGTCACTCTGCCTCAAATGCAAGCCAAAATGCCCCCTATTAATGTCTGTTCTCAGGCTTCTGCTGTATAGGATCACCACTAAATCATTTCAGACTATCACTATATATAAATTAACCATTGTTCTGATTTCTACTGATCTCTAGACTCAAATCCAAACTCTTGGATTAAGGATTTAAACCAAACAGACCAACAAACAAGCTCTAATGAATACTGTAGACTTATAAACTCGATCTCGGCAATCAGCTGCCTGACGGAAGAGGCTCACATCTGCATCTGAATTTCCTGATGTCTTTGATGCATCATATTCGTACACAGAGACAGTCCATTAAATATTGATTTGTTTGATTTATTTGTTAACTTTATATTACATGCAATTTTGTGTAATAAAAGTTTTTATGTTTTATTGTGCATGAAAAACTCATCTTTACAAAAATGTTCATGGGATTGATTTCCACAAGAAGAATGGCTTTTAGTGGACATTTATAAGACATCTGTAGAGGTAAACAAGATGTGAACCGGAATATGGACATATAAGGACGTATACATTACTATATTCATATATATATATCATATCAGGGATGAGGAATAATTTCTTAAAGTGGATGAGAATCAGCCCAGGTAGGAGTTATAGAGTTATATAACATCTCATTTCTTTTTGGTTGCACCTAATTACTCAGAGCTGAAACCAGGTGAATGGTTAAAAGCTTCCAAGTATCTCTAATATCATACACCTTTTTTTTTCCACTGGCAGGGGAAGAAAGTACGACGATCTGAAACTCCATTAAAGTTGCAATGTATAATCATCATCCCGAGGTCTCTAATTCGTGCCGTTTGTGGGATTAATATGCGAGTGCAATTTCACTGAAAGCCTGAAGCTCTGGAAAAAAAAGATGTTTCATATTGCTATTGCTTTCTGATTGCCTGGTAGAGTTCAGGGTGTACCAGTGCGATAATGAGCCTCTGTATCATCCACACCATAAATACATGCCATGTTCACCTCAGTCACTTTTTCCCCTCTTAATCAGGATCATTATTTTCATTTTCGGGGAGATTTTCGTTAGATGGGAAATATTTTAGATTCCGCACTGTTTCTAAGTCGCTGTTTACACTTAATGGGCATATTTTTGATATTGATCTTTCGTGCGAAAAGATTTTATCCCTTCTGTTGAAGCACGTGGAAATTTCAGATTGCACTTTACAAATGTCCTGAATTTTACATTATGACTAAATTTGTTTAATGTTTAAGGTATAAAGTGAAAACATAAGAAAGAGTGCATGCAATGCTTGTTTACTGAGAGAGAGAGAGAGAGAGAGAGAGGACTGATTATTATTGCAAGAAAGCGTGAGAGAGAGATGAAAATCGAGCTGAAAAATGAATGCAAATGTGTTCACGTGAGTTACAGAGACGATGGAAATGAACAGAGGAAGAATCAAATGTGAGACTGTCTATCTATCTATCTATCTATCTATCTATCTATCTATCTATCTATCTATCTATCTATCTATCTATCTATCTATCTATCTATCTATCTATCTATCTATCACAAATATATATACAGCTCTGGAAAAAAATAAGAGAGCACTGCCCAATCTCCAGATGTGAACCCTATTGAAAACCTCTGGAATGTCATCAAGAGGAAGATGGATGGTCACAAACCAACAAGCAAAGCTGAGTTGTTTGCTTTTTTGCAAAAAGAGTGGTATAAAGTTCCCCAACAGCAATGTGAGAAACTGGTGGAGAGCATGGAGCCAATGCAGATCAGGGTTATTCCACCAAATACTGGTTTCTTAATGTTATTTAGCCAAAGCATTAACACAATTTGTTTACAAATGATTTGCATTTTGTTTTATTTGAGTTATTAAAGCTCTGCAAATACTGCATGATCTTGGGTTATTTTGACGTGTTGTCATTTCCTTTAAATATACACTCTAAATAACAATAGTTATATTTTGAATTTAGGAGAAATATTGTCAGCAGTTCACAAAAAATGAAACAAAACTCTTCATCTCACCAATACATGAACCTGGAAAAAAAAAAACATAAGAAACTGCTTATTTTGCAGTGGTCTCTTATTTTTTCCAGAGCTGTGTATATATATATATATATATATATATATATATATATATATATATATATATGAAAAAAAGAGAAAGGGAAAGAGAGTGAGAAAGGTGTGTGGGCGGTGAGTAGCAGGTGTGACTGAAATCAGCTTGATTAAAATTTCACTTCCCATTCGCATAAACAACTGTGTCTAATGAAGCCGTTAGAGATGAGATTGACAGAGCAAGCAAGTAAACGATGTCCTCAACCAGATCAACTCTTAGGGAGTGAGTGAGTGAGTGAGTAGAGAGAGAGAGAGAGAGAGAGAGACCACAGAACATGAAAAAGGGAGAAAAGTGGACAAGATCAGCAGAGAAAGAAATGAAAAAGGGTAAGGAAGAGGAGAGGAAAAAAATAAAAAAGTGGGAGAAAATGGAGAGAAAGGAGGGATACAAGGAATAACTATGCTTCTGAGCAGATCCTCGAAGTTCAAGCTTTGTATACAGGTTCTACCTGGAATGTTTTGGTCAAAGCAACGCCTAGGTTCTACATTTTAAGGTTTCTCTCAAGGAACAAAAACGAGGAAGTCTCTTTAGAACTGGGGAGAAAAGAAAACTAAACAGAGAAGATGTAGTGTATGGAGAAAGATGAGAAGAAATGAGAAGAAGAAAGCAAAGAAGAAAGGAGCGGGAGAGCAAAAAAGACAGTAGGGAGAGAAGAGAAGAACGGGAGATGGAGAACAAAAATATGACATGATAAAAAAGAAGGAAGCATGAGATGGAAAGAAAAGAGAAGACGATAAGAAGTAATAAAGGATGAGAAGGGTGTGAAGGAGTCAAGGGCATGAGGATGATAAAGATGGAAAGGAAAGAAAGAAAGGGAGGGAGAGCAAAAAAACTGAACGGGGATAAGAGAGATGAATGGTGCCAGAGGAAAGAAATGAAATGAATGGCAAGAAAGGAGAGACGTGAAGAAAGGAAAGGAGAGAAATGTGTGTCGTGGCGTTGCAGATCGCAGTAAATCAGATTTCACAGTCAGCCTGTATAAACATGTTTCCCGTTACCATGGAGAACCCGAGAAACAGATCCTCCAGCAAATCTCTTGAAGGGTGAAAATAAAGCGTGACGCATTCGTCTTCCAGGGAAAAAAAGATGAATGCAACACACACAGGGTTAATCCAAGGCCACTGCATCAATCCTCTGACTTAACCTTTAACAGTATTTTTAAAAATTCATATTCATATTACAGAGATGGAGTTCAGAGCATTGTGTGGGTGTTGGTACCTGATCTATTACCAAGTGAACATGGCTCGTGTTATGACTCAATCTGCATCCGCTGTGTTGTTACCTATTACCTGATCTGTAGCCTCTGTGACGTAAAACAACCTGTCTCCTGTGTCATTGCCCAGTGTGGGTCCTTTGTGTTATTACCTAATCTGGATTCTGTATGTTGTTATCCAATCTAGGTTTTCTGTGCCTTGTTACAGTTTATACCCACTGTGCCATTACCTAATCTGGATCCCCTGTGTCATTACCCCATCTAGGTTTCCTATCTAGGTTGCCCAGTGTGGGTCCTTTATGGCATTACCCAATTTGCATCCCCATTTATTGTTATCCAATCTAGGTTTCCTGTGTCATAACTCAGTTAGGGTTTTCTGTGTCATTCAACCAATCTGGTCCCCTTTAGTGTTACACAGGTTGAGTCCCCTGTGTAATTACCTAATCTGGATCTCATTGCCCAATGTTGGTCCTTTGTGTCATTACCAAGTCTTTGTTTCCCTGATGTCATTACCTAATCTGGATTCCCTATGTTGTTATTCAATCTAGGTTTTCTGTGTCATTTCCTATTCTGTATTTCCTGCGTTGTTACCCAGTTTCCATCCCCTTCGTCATTACATAATCTTGGTCCACTGTGCCTTTACTTAATCTGGATTTCCCAATCTAGTTTTTCTCTATCATTGCCCAGTGTGGGTCCTTTGTGTCATTACCAGGTCTTGGTTCCTTGTGTCATTACCTAATACAGATCCCCTATGCTGTTATCCAATTTAGGTTTTCTTCTGTCAGTTCCAAAAATGTTCCTGTATATGTACTATAAACCAGTTTGCATACTTTGAGTAATTAACTTATCTGGGTCCCCTGTGTTGTTACCCAATCTAGATTTCCTGTCTAGGTTGCCCAGTGTGGGTCCTTTGTGGCATTACCCAGTGTGGGTTCCCTGTATGTCATTACCCAATCTGGATCCCCTATGTTGGTATCCAGTCTACATTTCCTGCATCACTACCCAGTCTGGGTTTCCTGTGTCATTTCCCAGTCTGGGTTTCCTGTATTGTTACTCACTAATCTCGATCCAGTGTCATTGCCTTATGTGGGTCCTTTGTGTCATTGTGTCACCAAGTCTTGGTACCCTGTGTCATTACCTAATCTGGATCCTCTATGTTGTTATACCATCTAGATTTTCTATGTAATTTCCTAATCTGGGTTCCCTGTGTTGTTACCCAGTTTGCATTCCCTATGTCATTATCTAATCTTGGTTATTACCCAGTCTTGTATTATTACCCAGTTTGCATATCCTGTGCTATTATCCTATCTGGGTCCACTGTCTTCTCCCAGGGGTTTCCTGTGTTATTGCCTAATCTGGATCCCCTGTCTCATTGCCCAATATGTATGCTTTTTGGCATTACCCAGTCTAGGTCCTCTGTGCCATTACCTAATCTGGATCCTCTATGCTGTTATCCAACCTAGGTTTCCTGTATCATTGACCAATCCTGGTGCCCTGTGATATTACCAAAACTGTGTCCCTTGTTTTATTGCTCAGCATGGGTCCTTTTTGGCATTAGCCAGTCTGGGTTCCCAGTGTTACTCAGCTTGCATCTTCTGTGTCATTTCTTGGGTCCCCTATGTTGTTTTTTGTGGCATTACCCAATCTGGGTCCTTCGTGTCTCTGTTCATCTCTGTTTCATGTCTCTTCATCCAATCTGGCTCCACTGTGCCCTTACACTGACTGGTCTAGGGACCTATTTTTGTCATACAATCATAAACCACCACAGTCAGGTTACATTAAATAATAATAATAATAATAATAATAATAATAATAATAATAATAATTATTATTATTATTATTATTATTATTATTATTATTATTATTATTATGTATAAACATTAAACATTAACATATATAAACATTTTTGGAAGGAGTCTCCGGTGTCAGCATTTTCTAACAGTCATAGGTGGTGGCACTGTATCAGTAAGATTTCCATTAAGGGTATATCTTAAGGATAGATGTCTTTCGGTGCTTTTTGTCATATTACTTTCAAGAGAAAGAAATCAAAGCCGTCAAAGAATACCCATTTAAAGCTGCTTTAATGTAAGTGATGACTAACTTGTTTCAAAACATTACATGTATCCATATATGGTTAAATATATAATGTTGTTCATTAAAAATGTATGAACAGCTGGCAGTATGAAAGGAATGAGGTATTTTGGAGCATGCTGTTATGGGAAATCAATATTTTCACAAAGTTAAGCGTGGCTTCACATCAGGCCACATCACATCATCTTATCATGATTATTTTCTTATCGTAGTTCACAGATCAGGATGTACAAGCTTCATAACCATGTCCATGCCTGTTGACCACCAGATCAGAACTCATCAGAATATATCAGCTTGAACCAGATTGAAATTCACGGTGGTCTCAGCTGTTGTTTTTAGCAAGACATATTGCGAGGGGGTGTGTCTCATTGTCATTTCTTCCATATTATGACCATGTTGTTTCTCCCTGCAGGCGATTCGCTGCACTCCAGACCCCCGGTCCGAGCTAAAGAACACACAAGGAAGGCAGTCCACTGGGCCAAAGACACCAGGATTAGGTATGAGTTCCCTGAGGAGTCCAAATGCCACTGGCAGAAAGCCTGGAGTGAGCGTGTGAGTGTATGAGTGTGTACCGTCTTGGCTCAGTCAGGTCCAATGACTTTATGCACAATGATTCATTGACACCAACCTTGTGGCTCTCCAGGGTTCGATCGCTTGCGCACACACCATATGTTGTTTTGAGCATAATGTCAATCACGTGAGGAGCGCACAGCTATGTCACGTCATATGTCTTGCTGTTTAAATTTTTATATTATACATAATGCCATGTTACATAAAGCATTTCCAAATAACGACACACCATACTTCTGAATAACTGCCGTATACACACACTGTTATAAATGTATAAATAATTCAAACAAAATATTACTTTTACTAGCAAAATCTTGTTTATTTGGTTATAATCTTATGGTTTGAAGGAGTTTGGAGTAGATGTCAGCGTGTGAGCTTTCAGTTCAGTTTTTTCTGCCGGGTCACGTAAGCTTTGCCACGTGACCAATAGAAATGACAGGAAGTGAGCGGTATTAAAGAAATAATGAAAATAATGAAGCTATAAACTATCTCCTAAGTGAACACTTCCACACACTCGATGCTTTGGTGTCATTTCTATTCACAATTTTCCATAATTTCATGCCCAGGCATTGTTCTACACCTCCATACCTTCCATACACCAATAAATAGTACTCACCCAAAGAGACTACATTCCATACCATGCGGGTGAAGAGTCTAGGAAATACGTCACCGTTTATAAGTGCCCCCCCCCATTTTAATTGGATAAGGATGCTCCATAAGCTCCACATACTGTAAATACACATTTCTGTACTTCTCCATCGTCCGCATCTTTTTCATAATTCTGTACAACTATATGTAGGTACATGCTTCCATACTTTCTCTAACGTCAACATTCCATAAAAAATACACATTCCATACTTTTTCCCAAAGTTTGCATTCTTTCACACTTCACTATGACATCCACATAAACACATATTTCCACTAAAACATTCACACACTTCAATACTTCACCATAACTGTACATGTAAATATGTCCTTCTTCATAACATCTACATACTTCCTTATGACTTCATAAATACATACTTACATATTTCTCTAAAACCTCCACATGCTCCCATAAGTTCTGCATAACACCCATTTAAAAACAAACCTATAATTTCTCCATAATGGAAACATTTATCCATGCTTGTTTTAAACTTTCACCTAAATACATAATTCTGTACTTCCCTGTAAATTCCATGTTAATACACACTTTCCTTCTTCTCCAGAACGTCTACATTCATTCCTTCTGCACTGTTGCTTCCAAACACAGATATATACACGCGCTTCCAGATTTCTCCATACCATCCACCTAAATGCCTTCTTCACTATAATATCCACATAAATACATATTTCCAACTTTCAACAAAATATTTACATACTTTAATACTTCACCATAATGCACATATAAATATGTCCTTCCATGCTTCATAATGTCTGCATATGTGTCCATTTAATGCTTTATTAAATCTTTCATATAAATACATACTTTCACATTTCTCCCTAGTTTAGCATAACATCCAAAAAATATATACCTTTCAAATTTCCCCACCATAAGGTCTGCATAATTCCATAATTCTGCTCAATTTCTACACTAATACACACTTCCATACTTCTCCATAAAGTCTGCATTCTTCACTAGAACATCCACATGAATACATGTTTACAAATTTCGCCAAAATTATTTCATAACTTACATGTAAACATGTCCTTTTATACTTCATCTACACATTATATTTAAAACTGGACATTTCATTTGTCACATATACATTACTGCACAGTGAAATTCTTTCTTTGCATATCCTATCCTTGAAGAGCACAAGGTCAGCTATGATGCAGCACCCCTGGAGCAGGTTGGGGTTGGAAACTTTAGGGCCCAACGGTGACAGCTTGGCATTGCTGGGGCTTGAACCCTGATCTTCCAATCAACAACCCACAGCCTTAACCACTTGATTTACCGTCGCCGTTTTCAAATGATTGCTTCCGAATAAATGCATTCTTCAACATTTCTTCACAACCTGCACAACATCCATGTAAAAACATGCATTTAATTTTCTTCATAACATCATGCTTCTGCTGAACATCCACATAAATTCACAATACCCTACGTCTCCATAAAGTCCACATTCTTTCATACTTCACTATAAAGTTTGCATAAATACACATTTTCAAATTTCACCAAAATGTTCACATACTTCCATACTTCACTATAATGTCCATGTAAGTATATCCTTCCATATTTCTCCAAAACGTCCACATACTTCCATACTGTCCTCATTATGTCCTCATTATTTTATACATCACTATAACATCCACATAAATACCAGTGGCGGACGGTCAGGGCCAGCAAGGCCTTCTCTGCTGGCCTAAACAGCAGTGATCTGAATCACTGACTTGCATTTTAATATATTTAATATATTTTTCCATGAATGTGTATTAAATTATTCCCGATAGTCTATTCTCTACATTTCATAGCTTTTCTCTTGGTTGCACTGCTTCCAGTAGTGTATATTTATGATGAGAGTATTTATCCAATCAGATTTCAGCCAGTGGCTGACATCATGTGTTGCCAGGGTGAAAGAAATCTGCCTTAAGGCCTTCAGAATCAATAGTGCAGGCGCCTGTAGCTTAAAATAAGTGGCAATGAAACTGTTACATTAACCAATCAGATTTCGAGTTGGCGTCACTGGGGCCATCTAGCAGGCAAATGATTACATCAGCAAATTTCCCGTCCTTTGAGCCAACCACACTCATGCACGGGTGAAATGCACGGCCCACCACTGATAAATACATATGTTACAATTTCACCAAAAACTTCCCACACATCCATACTTCACCCTAACATATGCATACTTCAATGCTTCATTATATCTTTCACATAAACTCATGCATCTCCAGAACATCCACATACTTCCAAAGTTCTACATTACGTCTATATATATATATATATATACTTATCTCTCCATAAAGTCCACATTCTTTCTGAGAGGTCAAGAGTAGAAAAAAACCCTGTCAAAGAAACAAGTGAAAAACATTCAAGGGTTCAAAATTGTCAGAATTATCGTAAATACGAGTTTCCCACTTGGAAGTTGCAAATAAATAACCCCATAATTAAGACAGAGAAACTCTGAGATAATTTTCTGAGAGTAGAGTTTCTGTGCTGAAGGACCGGATTTGTTCGTTTTTGTTTGTTTGCTTGCGGTTCATATTGTTTTGTTCGTATTTATTGATGTAGATCAGCAACCATTGTATGTGGGTTGTAAATTTTCACACTGCTTGTATTTGAACAAAATTTAATTATTGCCCTCGAGCCGCACTAGCTAACAGATTAATCTGTGTTATAGTGTGAAAATAAATGTAAAATAAAAAGAAAGAAAAAAGGAAATATATATGATTGATCGTGGTGTTTCATGTTCTTTCCGACAAAAGAGGCTGAGAACATGATGTACTCGTAATTACCACTTTAGAAGTGGAAAGTAGGATCATTCAGATAGCACATGAATGTAGCCTAAGTGTCCATACTTCTCCATTACTCCACACACACACACACATTGCAGTTCTTTACCAAAAGCTCCATGCTTCTTCATTTGCAGATGGTCACACTCACAGGAAGTATGCAGCGTGAGCGTCTGAAAATGACGGTGCATCAAAAGCGCAGTGAAATTCGGTGGGTCACCATGGCAACCTGCTAACTGAAGCATCTCTTCTTCACAGTAGAAAGAGAGGAAGTGCAACGTGGCACAGAGCTGTGACTTTCTGCACACACATCCGAGGCTCTAAATGCCTTTTCATACATCTGCTTTAATCCAGTGTTACACCAAAACATCGGGGTCCAAGGGTGTTCTCCACACACACACACACACACACACACACTCGTTCCCTCTCATGTTCCCTTACTAAAGAGATCAGAGATTAAGGGTGACCTAAACGAAAAAAAATTGCTAATGCCACAGCTACAAAAAAACAAAACAAAACAAAACAATATTTCCATGCAACAAATTGTCATTTTAATAGACAGCTTTATGCACATAATCCAAGCAATGAACAAAACCTGCTAGTAGAAAGTTAGTAAATTTAATCAATCATTTTATTTGTGGTTGAATAGGATTTTGTTGTTTGACAGATTTTCTTGTTTCATGAAGAATTTCATTTATATTAAAAAAAGTTATTTCTTCATGACTACTGACAAAACCATACATTCGTCTATCTATCTATCTATCTATCTATCTATCTATCTATCTATCTATCTATCTATCTATCTATCTATCGAGGCCCACCCTTTGCAGCTATAACAGCTTGAACTCTTCACTGAAGGCTTTCCACAAGGCTTAGGAGTATGTTTATGGGAATTTTTGACAATTCTTCTAAAAGCACATTTGTGCGGTCAGACACTGTTGTTGGACGTCTGAGCCAAACTCAGACTCATCCATTAGATTTCCAGACAGAGAAACGTGATTCATCACTCCAGAGAACGCGTCTCCACTGCTGTAGAGTCCAGTGGCGGCGTGCTTTACACCACTGCAACCAACACTTTGCATTGCACTTGGTGATGTAAGGCTTGGATGCAGCTGCTCAGCCATTTATTAAAACCCATTCCATGAAGTTCTCTACACACTGTTCTTGAGCTAAACTGAAGGCCACACGAAGTTTGGAGGTCTGTAGCTATTGACTCTGCAGAAAGTTGGCGACTTCTGTGCACTGTGCTCCTCAGCAGGCTCTGGGATTTTACCTGACCTACCACTTTGTGGCTGAGTTGCTGTTATTCCCAACTGCTTCCACTTTGTTATAATACCACTAACAGTTGACCTTGGAATATTTAGTAGTGAGGAAATTTCACAGATGGCAACCTATCACTGTAAGGATGCGCCGGACACGGATGAAGTAGAATCCATATTGCAGATCTTTATTAAATCCAAAACAGCAGGCAAAATCGGAAATGATATGGAATAGCCAACAGGGTCAAAAGCCGGGAAATCAAACACACTAGGAAAAACAAACCAAAACTGCAAAACCAGGAATCGTAATCACAAGAACAGGCACAGGTCATACACTTAGAGAATCTAGAAATAATCAGGCAAGGCTCAGTACATACTCCAAATGGGTAAACGATACTTCACAGAGAACACTAGACAGGGAGGTGTTTAAATAACCGAGCAAGACCGGAAAAGAGCACCAACTTGTCAATACTCGGGTGACGGTGCCCTCTGGTGTTCTGGCTCCACATACGCCGTTACAATCACGGTACCATGCTTGAATTCACTGAGCTCCTGAGAGCGACCCATTCTTTCACAAATGTTTGTAAAAGCAGTCTGTATGCCTAGGTGCGTGATTTTATACACCTGTGGCCATGGAAGTGATTGGAACACCTGAATTCAAATTTGGAGGGGTGTCCAAATATAGTGTATTTATCTACACTATATTGCCAAAAGTATTCGCTCACCCATCCAAATAATCAGAATCAGGTGTTCCAATCACTTCCATGGCCACAGGTGTATAAAATCACGCACCTAGGCATACAGACTGTTTTTACAAACATTTGTGAAAGAATGGGTCGCTCTCAGGAGCTCAGTGAATTCCAGTGTGGAACTGTGATAGGATGCCACCTGTGCAACAAATCCAGTCGTGAAATTTCCTCGCTCCTAAATATTCCACAGTCAACTGTCAGCTGTATTATAAGAACGTGGAAGTGTTTGGGAACGACAGCAACTCAGCCACGAAGTGGTAGGCCACGTAAACTGACGGAACGGGGTCAGCGGATGCTGAGGCGCATAGTGCGAAGAGGTCGCCGACTTTCTGCAGAGTCAATCGCTACAGACCTCCAAACTTCATGTGGCCTTCAGATTAGCTCAAGAACAGTGCGCAGAGAGCTTCATGGAATGGGTTTCCATGGCCGAGCAGCTGCATCCAAGCCATACATCACCAAGTGCAATGCAAAGCGTCGGATGCAGTGGTGTAAAGCACGCCGCCACTGGACTCTAGAGCAGTGGAGACGCGTTCTCTGGAGTGACGAATCACACTTCTCCATCTGGCAATCTGATGGATGAGTCTGGGTTTGGCGGTTGCCAGGAGAACGGTACTTGTTTGACTGCATTGTGCCAAGTGTAAAGTTTGGTGGGGGGGGGATTATGGTGTGGGGTTGTTTTTCAGGAGCTGGGCTTGGCCCCTTAGTTCCAGTGAAAGGAACTCTGAATGCTTCAGCATACCAAGACATTTTGGACAATTCCATGCTACCAACTTTGTGGGAACAGATTGGAGCTGGCCCCTTCCTCTTCCAACATGACTGTGCACCAGTGCACAAAGCAAGGTCCATAAAGACATGGATGACAGAGTCTGGTGTGGATGAACTTGACTGGCCTGCACAGAGTCCTGACCTCAACCCGATAGAACACCTTTGGGATGAATTAGAGCGGAGACTGAGAGCCAGGCCTTCTCGTCCAACATCAGTGTGTGACCTCACAAATGCGCTTCTGGAAGAATGGTCAAAAATTCCCATAAACACGCTCCTAAACCTTGTGGACAGCCTTCCCAGAAGAGTTGAAGCTGTTATAGCTGCAAAGGGTGGACCGACGTCATATTGAACCCTATGGATTAGGAATGGGATGTCACTTAAGTTTATATGCGAGTCAAGGCAGGTGAGCGAATACTTTTGGCAATATAGTGTATATGTCTGTCTTTAAATTTCATTTAAAGCTATATTTCATGAATTGGAAACAGTTGAGCTCTGTAATGGACTTGAATCCTGTTCAGGATGTATTTCCACTTTCCCCCAACGTTCCCAGGATCATTTCTGGATCTGCTACAATCCTGAACATGTTCAAGAGTAGGGCTGGGCTACATAAAGGAAATTTTGTTTTGCTGATTTATTCGCTGTTAATACATGGCTTCAGTTTTTATTGATTTATTGTTTTTTATATTTATTTATGTTGAACAACAGCACTCTCATTAAAAATAACTGTAAAGGAAAGAGATTTTAGATACTCAAGTGCTGATTTCTTTCTAGCCCAGACTGTAAATTCATCTGATTTTGTGTGGAGTAGCAATCAGGTCTTTCTAAGCTTGCTTGCTTTACTGACAGCATCATTAGCAGAGATTGATTAGCATGAACATTTCTAACACAAGATAGAGCTCTCACAGGAAGACAACTTTCTTGGTGATTGATTTTTCAAAAGGTATACAAACATTGTATGATCAAACGAACAACAGAACATCGGACAGAACAGAACAGAACAACAGAACTGTGCGTTTTGCATGGTTTGAACAAAAGACCTGACTAACTGCGAGAGGCGTTTTCCTGTGTATGGTGTTGGCTATTCAGGAGACACACCACATGATTACAGATTCGAAACACTTGACAAAAAAAAAACCCAGCAATCACGACTGGTGCTGGATGTGTGTGTATAAAAAATAGTGTATAAAATCTATAATGAGTCATGGTGCTATAAGTCTCAGCCATGATGGTTTCATAATAGTAATGATGAGTTACTGATGGGGAATGGCTTTTTTTTTCCATTCCTCAGTTTTATTATCGTGACTAGGGATCGATGATGCTATAAAATGCCTGGGAGAAAGCACTGGCACTGGAGATCCTAAAGATCACATTGTAAGGAATTCATGGTTTTAACTTTCAAAGAGTTCATCAGTTTAATACATTTAATTGTTTTAGCTGAAAATTCTAAGATAGAGCTTCTAAACCCTGCTTTTTGAGGAAAGTTTACACTCTAGATGCCGGGTTCATTGTAGTGCCAAATGTGTACGAAGTGTGAAACGATGTGGACATGATGCTTAGCAACAGACACAATCAGAATCTGACCAGCGCTTCATCTTCATATCATGTGAAAACCTGGATATGGCATAACAAAATACTTAACAAATATGGCTCGGTAGCGTCAGGTGGCAAAACACTACTTAGAAAGCTGTGAAGATAAAAAATGTCTGCTCACAATGGGCACCCACATAGATGTGAAAGTGTGAGACAAGCATATTGATTATTTACAGTGGTCACATGTTGTATTTATCCAATCAAGAAGCAAATACGAAGAAGGTTAAGGCGTTTACAGTGTAAGACATCAGATTATGAAGAGCCAGGATTAATTGTATGAAAGTATGAGCAGTGTGAAACCTCACACAAGATAACCCAGGATATCTACTATGACCAAGGGTTAACTATTTCAAGTGTGAAAAGCCCTAATGTTGCACATATTGCAGAGTCACCAAACATTATGGCTGAATGTTACAGGCTGTTGTGTCATGCTACAAAGGCTGCTGTAGTCACGCTGTAGCATGTGGTTGTAGGTTTAAGTCCCGCCTCCATCTTGTGTGTGTGTGGAGATTGCATGTTCTTTGCAGGTTTCTTCCTGGTACTCCAGTTTCCTTCCCTACTCCAAAGACACGTATTGTAGGCTGATTCATTCATTCATTGTCTATACCCGCTTATTCCTAGGACTCCTAGGGTCACGGGGGTCTGCTGGAGCCTATCCCAGTGCACATAGGGCGAAAGGCAGGGGTACACCCTGGACAGGTCGCCAGTCCATCGCAGGGCCACACATAGACAAACAACCACACACACACTCACTCCTATGGGCAATTTAGAATTACCAAGTGTAGGCTGATTGGCATCTTTAAATTGTCTGAGTGTGAGTGTGTGTGTGTATGTGTGTGGTCAGTGTGTGTTCAGTTGGCACCTTTTATTCCCTGAGTCCCCTGGTATAAACTCCAGGTTCCTCGTGACCCCATGTCTGATAAGCTCTACAGAAAACATTCCCTTCTATGAGAAAAACACACAGACAAACTGCACTGTAAATATTGCGTCAGACACTGATTATAACCAGAAATTTGCAATTTAATTTCAGAGCATTAAATCAGTTTTCTGTGTTTTGGATGAAATATCCAGAGTTAGATTACTGATAGATGTCAGGGTTCAGTTTTAACAGAACGTTCTGGAATAATGAGAACTCTGACTGACGGACGAGCTGAAGGCAGGTTTTTCTCTCATCAGATTGTGGATAACATGACATTGAACCCTCTCGCTACTGTCCTCTCACTGTGTGTGTGTGTGTGTGTGTTTTATCATACCCCCAGGTCTTCTTACACATCCCCTCTATGACTCACTCAAGCGACTGGCATTTCCATTGCTAATATGAAAGCTTAGAAATTGGGATAATTGGGCTAAGCAGCGTTCAAGGACCATCAGGCAGGATCTTTCATCCGTTTATAACCTCGACTGTTTTCAATGAAGCCAAGGTGGACGCCCTTGCGTGTGGACTCTGTGACTAATTGCACTAGCTGAAATGATTTGCGCGTAAGGACAGACCGCCGCGGCCTTCACCTGCAATGACGTCACCGATTTCACGACTTTTTTTTTTTTGTCTTTGGATAATGAGAGGAAAAGAAAAGGGAGAGAGGAGAATACTAAGGAAATGAGCAAAAAACGTGTGTGTTAGAGAGAGAGAGAGAGAGAGAGAGAGCAGGAAATGGGCTGAAGGGAAAATCAAAGAAAAGAGAAGACAAGTGAGATAACACGATAGCATGACAGAGAGAAATTAGGAAAAAAAGAAGAATCGGAGCCTGATAGTGAAAGAGAGAGAGAAAAAAATGAGGTACATATTGATGAAGCGAGAGAGAGAGAAATAGAGACATGCTAATGTCTTTGTTCTTGTCCTGGACAGAGTCTGACTGCAGTGTTATGAGCAGAATTACATTAGTGCCATGCTAATTAAAGACAGCGCAGGCTGAATTAGCTGAGCTGTGTTCTGTAGCTGATCTTTACCACTCTGCTGTTCCCTCCTCAGTCCTCCTGAGTACTTCATATCCTCAGTACATGCTCCTTACTAAATGTGCACCACATGTGAAACACTGTGAAATATTTCTCTTTGTACATTGTGTACTCTTGTGTGAGGCTTGACGATTAATAATGACTGAGATCCCTGGAGTGTTTAATTAGAGCCTGGTTTCATGCGATAACAATTAGTGCACTTAAGATAAAGCTTTTTCTGTGATCTTTTCCCACTATAGCTTGATGTTCACCAACAGCACCGGAATCTGATGTAATCTCCCGCTGTTGTAGCAGCTCATCTACCTCACTGTGCTGTGGTTTCTGACATGCTTTTCTGTTTGCCACAGATGTAAAGAGTGATTATTTATGTTAACATAGCCTCTCTGTCAGCTTAAAGCAGTTAGCCGTTCTCCTTTGACCCTCTGTCATCAACGAATGGTTTCTTCCCACTCACATTCAACACACTGTGTTTAAACACTGGTGAAAATCCCAGGAGATCAGCTATTTCTGAAAAACTTAAACCATCCCATATGAAACCATGTCACGGTTAAAGATTATTTGTCTAAACTCATGATATTTGATGTCATCTGGCCTGTTTTTTTTTAATCCATCTGCTGCATGATTGGCTGATTTGGAAAATGTTCCTAATAAATTGTCCAGGAGAAAAATTGCATTACAATCGAATCTACAGCCTCAGGGGCACCTCAGGCTCTTTCTTCAACCAGCAGTGTGACTGGCTTTTTGTTTGCACTCTGAGAAAATGCTTAGCGCTGTCAGTCAGCCGCTCTGAAGTGGAGGCCATTGTTCACGGAGCTTTTCCTCTAAGATCTGATCGATAACTAATGAGCTGAAGAAAACAAAATGATGCTGTTTGTTCGCTTCACCAATAATTAGACGAAGCTCTTAAACCCCGCCATGGAACGCCACAAAAGAGCGAGACACAATAACCGCGGCTCTCTGGCTTTCATGGCGTTTTTTCAGTCTGTGAAATTGACTGAAGAGCTAGCATTTCAGTATATGACCCGCTGTTTCATACAAGCTAACATGCAAGCTAGCATTTCAGGAGATATATATACGTTGGATTAATTTGCCATTACAGTACATTACAGTAAATTAGCTAACATATGAACTACAAATTTAGGGCAGTTCGCTAACAATATGAACTAGCGTTTCAGCAAACAAGCTAACATTGATTAGTACTTCAGTAAATATAAACTAGGATTTCTGTAAACAAGCTAACATATGAAGTTGCATTTCTGTAAACAAGCTAAATATAAATTACCATTTTCGTAAACAAACTGACATATGGACTAGCATTTCCAAAAACAAACTTACATATGAAGTAGCATTTCTGTAAACAAGCTAAATATAAATTACCATTTTCGTAAACAAACTGACATATGGACTAGCATTTCCAAAAACAAACTTACATATGAAGTAGCATTTCCGTAAACAAGCTAAATTTGAACTAGCATTACTATAACAAGCTAAATATGAACTAGCATTTCTATAAACAAGCTAAATATGAACTAGCATTTCCGTAAACAAGCTAAATATGTACTAGCATTTCCGTAAACAAGCTAAATATGAACTAGCATTTCCGTAAACAAACTAAATATGAACTAGTATTTCTATAAACAAGCTAAATATGAACTAGCATTTCTATAAACAAGCTAAATATGAACTAGCATTTCCGTAAACAAGCTAAATATGTACTAGCATTTCCGTAAACAAACCAAATATGAACTAGCATTTCCGTAAACAAACTGACATGAAATAATATTTCTGTAAACAAGCTAAATATGAACTAGCATTTACATAAAAAATGAATTAGCATTTCAGTTAATGAGCTAAGATATGATCATATGATCATGAAGATAACTAGCACTTCAGTAAACATGGTACCTCAATGTTTAGTACTGGAACATTGTCATAAGCAAGCTAACATATGAACTAGCATGTTATTTAAATGTTTTTTATATATAAAGTTTTTTAAAAATAAAATTTTTATTTTTCTTATCTTTATAAATTGAAGAAATCATCTCCTGGCTATTTTTTCATTGTGTTTTTAGCAAGTTGGTGAAAAAAACTACCTCAGGATCTCTAAAGTTTATCGTATTGTGTGTGTAAGTGAACCATTATTCCACTGGTTATCAGTAAGAGGTGGAATTTAAATGATTAGCGCATTGTTGTGAGTTATCTTTTGCATCAGAAGAGTCCATTAGCCACTTCAGTGTTAATTCACACGGTCCTTGAGCAGTACCCAGGTTTGTTCAGTGCAGGGGATTGAACTTTGTGCATCGCTATGCAGCTTGTGATTCATGCTGACTTGTTTTTGTCATTTTTGTGGGCGATGGTCTCTACCTTCACACAGTTTCTGGCAAATGCCCACACACTTGTGAAAGCATTTGTTTGTTTTTTTCCCCCAGTTATCTGCTTTTGCTGATGTATCCATGGTGACGGTATTCAGCCGCTCTGCATTAGCACGTTTGAATCAAGACGCATCGGGCGCTGTCGTTAATGTTGGACCCTGTGTGTGAATGTTAAGCAGGTGGTTCAGAACATGTGGCCATCTGTAAAGACTCTTGGATCCATTAACGTAGCAATTACCATTTTAAAGCACTGATGGCTATTATATGTAGTGACATGCGCAGAGCTAAGTAGGGAATTTTGGAATTAGAAAGGATTCGCAAAGGATTTATCGATATTTTGTAAAAAAAAAAAAAAAAAGAAAGAAAAAAAAAGGAAAAGCACTAATTTATTTATCGTTTATTTAGATTTATTTAGACAGAGAGGAAGACAGAAAGACAGACAGACAGACAGACAGACAGACAGATAGATAGATAGATAGATAGATAGATAGATAGATAGATAGATAGATAGATAGATAGACGGGTTTCGGGGGGACAGGCAGACGGACTGATGGAAAGACAGACAGACAGATAGGCAAAGAGAAAGACAGACAGACGGATGGCTAGATAGATAAGCAATAAACAGACAGATGGACGGACAGATAGATAGATAGATAGATAGATAGATAGATAGATAGATAGATAGATAGATAGACGGGTTTCGGGGGGACAGGCAGACGGACTGATGGAAAGACAGACAGACAGATAGGCAAAGAGAAAGACAGACAGACGGATGGCTAGATAGATAAGCAATAAACAGACAGATGGACGGACAGATAGATAGATAGATAGATAGATAGATAGATAGATAGATAGATAGATAGATAGATAGATAGATAGATAGATAGATAGATAGATAGATAGATAGATGGGTTTCGGGTGGACGGGCAGTCGGACAGATGGATAGACAGACAGATAGGTGGATGGATAGATAGATAAGCAACATAGATGGATGAACAGGAGGATGGACAGACAGACAGACAGACAGATAGATAGATAGATAGATAGATAGATAGATAGATAGATAGATAGATAGATAGATAGATAGATAGATAGATAGATAGATAGATAGATAGATAGACATAGTAGTGAAATGTGAGAGTGTTATCACCTGTCACACACAGGTAAACTATTGTACAGTGTAATTGCAAGTGGTATGAATGATCTCCTGTAACGTTCTCTGTGACAATGAATGAGTCTTTACGAGAATGAGCTCCGCTGACTCTGTAGTGTTTTGTAGAGTGGGTGAGACGGATTGTCCATGATGGAGAGCAGTTTGTTCAGTGACCTCCTGTTCCTCACTGACTCAAACGTCTCCAGTTTGTGTCCAGTGATAGATCTAGCTTGTTTGTCCTGCTGGCATTCCTGGCACTGATGCCTGGAAGTCCCATTAAAATCTCTTCTTCCAGGAAGTCCTGATCAATCTATGTCACTATGGCTCATATGACTTTCTCCTACAATGATTCTCATGTAATGGCAAGTAAATTCTGCCTTCAGCCCCCAATTAGGTCAGGGACACCACTACTTGCAGTCACATTTAAAAATGGCACCCAGATGGTCCAGAAAGTCATTTTCTGGCTAGCAGGATATTTTTCTCTCTGACTCAGTGTGTTACCTTGAGGGCAGCTACAGTTCTAGCCATGTTGCACTTCTGAGTCTAAGCATAAAATCTTAAGAACTCCAGCACTTCTTACACTGACCTTGCCGGAGTTGTGAGTGTAAACAGCTTTGTCCTTCATCTGTTACTTGCTTGAGATGGCTGTGGAGGAGTGCAGGGGGGTTTTCTTAGCCAACAGGGTTTGTCTATGAATCATACAAGTTATCTGCAAATCCAGCCAGTGCTTGGATAGCAGGAGATTCTGAATTAGTTTTTTTTTGTAAGTTGTGCATCATGATATGATGAGAAACTTGAACACAATTCAACAATATGATATAAATATACAAACACAGCATACAATCCAAACATATGGCATATATAAAAATATATAAAATATAATATTAATATACAACATACAAAGCAAAGGGTACAGTCATAATGTAATGACGTGTTTCATCACAGCACTGTAGAGTTCTTGATTCTGATTGGATTCCTACATCAGCAGCTCTGAATGTTGATATGGCTACAGGGTAAATCACATGTCCTGATACATTGCCGTTTCTATAGTAACAGATGATACGCATGGACTTGTATGGCAGACATTTCAAGTAATCTAAGAATATTTAAATGAATAAGGAACCCTATAATGGTATTCAACAAAATTATGTCTTAATTATTATATTTTCTCTAAGGAGATGTTACGGAAGCAGTCTCCATTTTTTTTAATGGGAGCAGTCTAAATTTTCTACCGACTTAAAGATGCTGGTGAAGGAATGGAACAAGTGATAACAGGAACTTGCTTCATATTAAACTATAAACAGTATGATGTGTTGCTCATTAATAAATTAAAAATATGTAATTGTTGGAAAGCTGCTGAGGAACATACTGATGGAGAATAATCAGCTTGGGGGTGATGACAGTAATTCCATTTGGTTACATTATATCATGTTGATTGATTGATTTTTTTTTATATCAACATGCCCTGGAGTGTGAAGTACTGCTGGTTATGTGATAGTAAGTGATGAGTACATTTATGGCACTTAGTAGACCCCCTTATCCAAAGCAACTTACATCTTATACAACAAAGCATTTATATATACACATTTGGCAGACACCCTTATCCAGAGGGACTTACATTTTATCTCATGTTATATATAACGGAGCAATTGAGGGTCTTGCTCAAGGTTCTTGGGATTTGAACCCACAATCTTCCAACCTGTAGTCCTTAACCATTAAGCTACCACATCCCCAGTTGAACGTTAAGGGCCTTGCTCAAGTGCCCAGCAGTAGAAGTTTCCAAATCCCAGTAGTTCTTTGGATTTGAATTGCTAACCTTTGCTAAACGCATTACACGCATTTATATACCCCCCACACTTCTGCTTTCAATCTACCCACTGAGAACAACTGTGGCACAGAGGAGGAGAATATCCTTCCAACCACAATCACAGCAGCCCAGGTATGCGGAGAGCTGAGGAGGCTCCGTCCCAGCAAAGCTGCGGGCCCAATGGAGTATCTCAACGACTACTGAAGGCCTGCGCAATGGAGCTGGGAGACCCTCTACAGCACATCTTTAACCTGAGCCTGGAGCAGGAGAGGGTACCTCAGCGGTGGGAAACATCCTGCATCATCCCAGTCCCAAAGAAACCATGCCCTGGAGAGCTAAATGACTTCAGGCCAGTCGCCCTGACGTCTTACATAATGAAGACCATGGAGCGGGTGCTGCTACACCACATTAGGCCACAGGTCTGCCACGCCCTCGACCCTCTGCAGTTTGCATACCAGGAGAAGGTGGGAGTGGAGGATGCCATTACCTACATGCTTCACAGATCCCTCTCTCACCCGGACAGTGGCAGCGGGGCTGTGATAATAAGATTTTTGGACTTCTCCAGTGCATAATAAATTTACAGAGATGAGAGTAAGCTCCCATCCAAACACCCTGGACGGGGTTCCAGCCCATGACAGGACACATTTATACAACACAATTTAGAGCTGGAACTCAGTCTTTGGGAGGATGACATATGTTGTAGGCTGACTGGAATATTTAACTGCTAGGGGAGGAAACCGGAGAACCCAGAGGAAACCCCTAAACAAAGCATAGGCAGAACATGCATCCTCTGTGGACAGAAGGCAGAGGCAGGAATCTGGCCCCAAACCCTGGAGGCGTGATGCAAACATGCATAGAGTGTAAGGGTGAACATGTAGAAGGTGAGCATCTAATTTCATTAGTTCCTGATGTTTTGGCCACCACTTTTAGAAAGAAGATCTCTATGTAGATCAGCGTGTCCAATCTTTTCTGCAGCAGGTTGATATGGGTGTTTTTTATTCCAATCAAGCAAGAGCCACATGTGATTCCATCTGTTTAATCAGTTGAGCTTGGCTTTTAGTAATCTCAGGTGTGGCTTCTGCTTGGTTGGAATGAAAAGCTGCACCCACACATCCGGATAAGTTCGGACACTGCTGATGTACAGTTTAAGGCTAATTATAAAATAACTTGTGTCTTGTTACTGAGGGAAGTTTAGGGAACAGGTGGTTGCCTTTCTCTCTCTGGCATTAGTGTCATCTTGTTGATTGGTTGGTCAGACTTTCTGCCATATGGACTTCAATTGTTGTCATAATTGAAGGACATCTCTCCCAGGATTTTTGCAAACAATGCTACTGTAGTCCTCTTGTTTTTAGCCTTCTGCCTTCCCAAATATTCCCACACACTGCTTCTGCTTCTGTTCAGTTTCGAGCTCGAACGCACGTGTGTCCAGAGAAATCAACTGATTGACAGCGAGGAGCTAAAACAATTCCTGTCCTTTGTATTTGAGCCTCTCCTGAGATATTGACTCACCAAGTTAAAAAAAAAAAGACTACAGTTTAGTGATAATTATGATCATCTGCTTTTCATTGTCTCTTGCCATATGTTCAGTATACATGCACATGTGGTCTGGAAAAACCTGGTACGATGGCTGAATTCTAGCAAACAGCAACACCCACGGACTCCACACATTAATGCTGTGGTAAAAATGTTCAGCTTGCTTAAAGATGTCTAAAACCATGCTAGCAAACTGCACATTTAAATTAGCATCTTCTGTCTTTTGTAATTTTGTAGCTTCTAATCAGATGCCCTAGTATACGTTTTTTATGGAGGACTACTGAATTGGTGAAATTGAAGCATGTGTGTCAAAGAGAATGGAAAATTTACGATTATTTCGCACAACTGCAAGCTCCTCAAAGTGTGCTTGCTTTTGTATTTATTTAATACGATCAGAAAATCCTGGCCAGATTGTCTAAAGCTAACTAGTAAAATAATAGGGAAATATAAACGTTCGAATTCTATATCACATCCTCAGCTTCTTATTAGCATACTGGTAGATAATTAGCAAAGCGGACTAACTGTGCCAGCTAGTATTTGCAATATTTTAACAAGTATTTGGACTGTTAAAGACTTTCCCTAACCATGATGTGGTCATTTGATCATTACTATGACTATTTATTTATTGGTTTTCATCAGTTTCCCTTAAGCCTTTGCACTTTTATGCTAACTGTTGAATAATTCTCTATTGCTAGGCTAATCACAGGCATGGTTATCATGAACAGGGAACAAAAGTGCTGCAGGTTTGATATTGAGGATTTAAGATCTACTGTGCACTGGAAAAATGGAATATGTGGTCAGTCAGATTTAAGAGAACATTACGTCGACCCTAAAACAGATAGAAATGATTTCATTGCTTCTACTAAGCTTTTGATTCACAACAGCATTAACGTAAACCGTTATGAATTCATGCGAAGATGTTGGCACTGACAGGAATTATAACTACAGTATTAAATGAATGTGATTAAAATGTGTGAGAATGGTGTAGAGGTAGCCTCGGTCTCGGACGTCACACCCATGAACCTGGCACACAAAATCGAAATACTTCCAACCTGATTGGTTGGATTCTACAGGTTTTCCGGGAGACATCACAAAGCCATCGTAACACTCTACTTCCCTCACGAATGAAGGAAGTCGTCATGTTTACATCTGTGACTCTGAGCACTTATGAGGATCAGTTAACACTGGATTTTCCAACTGATGTGAAGTTCACAGTATAGACTCATTAATTTGTTCTTTAATGCACGATCTGTGGTTGCACACCGGTCTGTTTTTGTAGATATTTTACAGATTTTTGTAGATAAGTTTACTCCCCTGAACATGATGCTGAACAAAACAAACTGTGATTGGTTGCTTTACAGGTCAGTCAGATGCCCTCTTGGCCAGTCCTTAAAGCTGGTGACACACAAAAGATGATGTCAGGTATCACTTTGCTGTAAACCGCAGCAGATGTATTGTGTTTTGATAGTTTGGCCCGTAGTACATTGATCTCAATCAGCTTAACTGATGCGTCATCTATTGAATATAAATAGTGTTTGTGTGCTCAGGTGTCTAGCATATGGTTGGTGACATTTTCTTTTGGAAGGAATTGTTAGGAGAGCATCTCTCTCTCTCTCAACCCCCCTTCCTCCCTCCCTCCCTCCCTCCCTCCTTCTCTTCCTCCCTTCTCTCTCTCTCTCTCTCTCTCTCTCTTTTACACTCACCCTCCCTCACCCCTCTCTCTTTTCTCTCTACCTATCTCTCTCCTCTGTCTTTCTCTTTTACAATCTAACTCTCCCTCTATCTCCTCTCTCTCTCTCTCTCTCTCTCTCTCTCTCTCTCTCTCTCTCTTTTACACTCTCCCTCCCTCACTCCCTCTGTCTTTCTCTCTACCTATCTGTCCCTCTCTGTCTTTCTCTTTTACAATCTAACTCTCCCTCTATCTATCTCCTCTCTCTCTCTCTCTCTCTCTCTCTCTCTTATACCCTCTCCCTCCCTCACTCCCTCTCTTCCCTCTCTTTACCTATCTCTCTCTCTCTTTTACACTCTCCCTCTCTCGGTCCCTCTCTCTCCCTCAGTATTTTCTCCTATATTGTCTTGTTGTCTTTATTTTCTAATCTCTCTCTCTCTCTCACTTTCTCTCTCTCTCACTCTCTCTGTTGCTGAAAATACTAAGTCATGACACATTTCCTTATAGCATCATCAGTATTTTGTCCCATTATGTCTCGTTGTTTTTATTTTCTACACTGTGGATTTTCTGTGCTGTAAGTCACCGATGCTAGCTCACTGTTTTCCACCCAACTCTATCCGACACCCCCATTTCATGATTGCGATCACTTTAACAGACATTAATAAACAACCTCATCCTGGGTTTAATTACGTGATGTGTAGGTAGAACACTCTAATACACCCTGAATATGCTCATCAAGTTAAGAACTCCTGATTTAGCACAGAGCACGGTCTCATTTTATTAATTACATTCCAGCGTCATCAGGCTTCAGAGCTGAAAGGCTTATGTTTGAAAAGCCAACACATCACGATTAATTATGTAATGACAGATTATCATGATAAGCACCAAAACATGATTAAACTAGATTTAAATTGGTATTGCATTCATTACACTCTTTCCTTAACGCGTCACAGTAGCGCATAAGTCGTGTGTTTGCTCTAGAAATGTTTAGCAGTTCCTCATTTATAGCATCACTGAGCAGCATTTCACTGGATAAATACCGTCTAAGCGTTTGAGGCTCGAAAATAATTTTCATTAAGTGACCAAAGTGGACAAGAAATGTTTCCATAAAGCTGCGAGCCAACAGTTTCTCTGACGTCAGATGACGTGGAGCCTCTCTCAGCTTAATACAGGATTAAACCCAAGTGTTAGTAAATGACCGAATCGTATTTATTAGATCGTTAGTCTTTTGTGAATGTTCGAACAGATACACTTCACTCTTTCCGGCACTGGAAGGGATCATCACCACCGTGGTTTAAGGTTTTTAAGTTTTAATGCGCTGCCTGTTACATTTTTGAATGGCAAGGTGTGTGGGTGGGAGATCATGTGACATACAGTACGTATCAAATGTTCGAGTGCCCGGGGCATCTACGTTTTTTCAGTGGCACTGTGAAAGACATCGCTAAAGTAAGGTAACATAAGCTGCGATCTCGGGCACGGTGAAGGTTTTCATTTAACTTGAATGTTCCCTTTGGTGGAAATGACTTATTTAAAATGTCAACAAATAGGACGTTGGAAATGTGAGAGGAAAACAAATTAGACTCCCATGAACTCAAAACATTGTAAAAACATTTGATAATTATTAATGTAGCTAACTAATGATGTGCTTCATTTAAGAACCCAGATCTGAAGCTCTATTTTTTATACATATGCTTTTCTACTGGGGACCAGCAAGGGGACAACCAGTCTAAAAACTAACAGATATTTTTGTTCTGTATGTACAACCACACACACACACACACACACACATACACACACAACCACACACACACAAAATGCACACCTCATACCAGGGGCTTTTGGGACTCATTTCATGCAGACAGACAGGCAGGCAGATAGTCAGAAAGGCAAGCAGACAGCTAGACATACAGGTAGACAACTAGACAGACAGGCAGACAGACAGACAGTTAAACAGACAGATAGACAGACAGGAAGATAAATAGGCAGGCAGGCAGTCAGATACGCAAGCAGACAGACAGGAAGATAAATAGGCAGGCAGGCAGTCAGATACGCAAGCAGACAGACAGGCAGCTAAACAGACAGGCAGTCAGACAGACAGGCAGCTAGCCATACAGACAGATAGATGGATCGATAGCAAGTAAACAGACAGGCATCTAAACAGACAGATAGGCAGGCATGCTGACAGGCAGTTAGACAGATAGGCAAGCAGACAGACAGGCAGCTAAACAAACAGATAGGCAAGCAGGCAGACAGGCAGCTAGACATACAGACAGATAGATTGATCGATAGATAGGCAAGCAAACAGACAGGCATCTAAACAGACAAATAGGCAGGCCGGCAGACAGACAGACAGATAGGCAGCTAGACAGACAGACAGATAGGTAAGCAGGCATACAGATAGGCAGGCAGGCAGACACTTGGATAGATATAGACAGATAAATCTGGTCAGACAAAAAGACATAAAAGAACACAGACATACACAGACAGAAAGACTCAGACGTAAACAGACATAGACATACATAAACATACATGAACAGGCATAGACAGACATCTAAACATAAACACAATATCCAAACAAACCATAGAAGAACAGACTCGGGCTCTGAGTTGTGTGTGGTGGAAAGATGAACACATGGCAGGAGCCTTCATTGTACTGATGTCTAAAATATAATAAAAAGTCTGATCTGATAAGCATTATCATCAGCGTGACGACTGCAGTCACGACAATGTGTTTTGAATATCATTTCAATACCTTCCCCCGACAAGCGTTTTGCTGTTATATTTTAAAGTGAATATGGAGTAGTTCATGAGATCATCCTTGTGTTGTTTTTTTTGTGTGTGTGATATTCCTCATCATTACAGTATTAATATTAATAAACTTGTCCTCGCTGGTCTCCAAATGCAGCTTTAATGAATTGCAAACACATAAGGTGATTTGATTGACGGGATTATGAAGGTCAAACATCTCCAAGGTGATTATTGCCATAGTGACGATCACATCCTGCTCTGTGCAGTGCTCTTGCCACTGTGTGTTAGGGCTTGTGCGTTCTTTGGGGAAGTCAATAATGACAGGATCAGATTGTAAATGAGGTTGCAGCTCTTTGTGTGTGAGCTAAAAAATACAAGGATTATGGACTTTCCTGGTGTGGTTTGTCTGGAAATACTGGAGGAGCTGTGGTTTTATGGGGAGGTGAGGAGAAACTGGAGAACCCAGAGGAAACCTAGGATTATAACACCATTATCCTGACTCCGGTTTCCACCCCAAATCCAAAGACATGCACTGTAGCCTGAAATTGTCTGTAATGTCAGAATGAGTGTGCAATTGTGCCCTAATATAGACTGGCATCCTGTCCAAGGTCTTCCTGCCTTGTGCCCAGAGTCTCCTGGGATAGGCTCCAGATTCCCTGTGACACAGTAGGATAAGCCAGTGGGATAAGCAGTGTAGAGAATGGATAGACTTAGAATTATCTCATTTATTCAACTGAACAGTTGAGCGTTAAGGCCCATCAGCAGCTGCTTAGCAGTCCTGGGATTTGAACTTATGACCTTCCACTCAATAGTCTAATGTCTTAATCACTAAGCTATCATTTCCCACAAGATTTGACAAGAACTTGCAAAACTCCACACAGACGGTAATCATGAGCTGTGGATCGAACCTGGGACCTTGTAGCTATGAGGTGTCAATGAGGTGCTACTCACTGTTCTGCCTAGTACTTAAACTCTGCCCATGGTTCTTAAGCAAGAAGATGAAAGTAGAAGAAAGCACATACTGTGTTTTTCAAATATCCGACTTAACAAAGTACTGAACGAAATTCACACAATAATGTCTTTGCAGAACAAACTACTCATTCTGGTTATGCCAACAAATCAGATTCGAACTGCCTGTTTGTACAAGTCCATGGCAGATTGTAATCATGAATAACAGCCAAAAAAAGCCCTTAGAGCCAAGGATAAGTAGTGCTGCAGTCCTCAGGAACACGCTGTATAAATACGAGGCTGGATGTTTACGTAATGTTTTCTGAGGTTTTAAAGTAGGTGATTTAAGCTAGAGGACAGCCTAAGACACAAGAATGTCTCTATTACACATTTAACATTCTTGAGTGGTCATTGGAAATGGTAAAGGGACAGCAGCTTGTTCTCAGTAGACTCAGTGGTCTGGGATGTGGGTTCCTGCTCTGCATTGAGTGCCTGAGAGACTCTGTTGAAATGAGTCGTGCTCTTAAGAATGCTAGTTGTTATGTAAGGCGTAACACAAATAGGCGTAAAATAATCCATACCAAGTTGGCGTGATAGGGCCCGACATGAGCCACCATGAAATGGATTGTTTTTGTAGAGTCTGAAGTTAAGTAGGCTTTATTTGTCACATATACATTGAAATACATACAGTGAAATCCTTTCTTCGCCTATCCCATCCTTGGGGATTTGGGGTCAGAACACAGGGTCAGCCAGAGGAGGTTGGGGACTTTGCTCAGGGGCCCAACGGTGGCAGCGTGGTGGTGCAGGGGCTTGAACCCCGATCTTCTGATCAACAACCCAGAGCCTTGAGCTACCACTGTCCCAAAAATAAACCAAAAAAAAAAAGACTAAAGAACACAACATGGACTTAGCCAAAAGGTTAAGAAGCTGCAACAATTTTTCAAATATTAGAATTGGTTACCCCCATAAATCTTGTAGTTTCCTAGCTGACAATCACTGTGTGTTTTGCCATGTTATTCTGTTTTAGTTTTGGTCCTGCATGGTGGCTTTGTGGTTTGCCTCGCACCTCCAGGGTTCAAATGCTGTCTCTGCTGTGTGTGGAGTTTGTGTGGATGTTCTCCCCATGCTCTAGGGGTTTCCTTTGCAGTGATAATTGTAATTGTGTAATTAATGCAGCAATATGTCAGTGACTCCTACTAAATTTTAGTTTCTTAGAATACCATCTTCCCATTCATATACATATATACGTATATATATATGTATAGACCACCATCTTTAAATGCAATAATATGCATTAAAATGAAAAATAAAAAAGATGATTAAAAAGGATTAAAAGACTATTATACTATATATATATAATTTTAATCCTTTTTAATCATCTTTTTTATTTTTCATTTTAATGCATATTATTGCATTTAAAGATGGTGGTCTATATATAAATAATATATATATACACTATATTGCCAAAAGTATTCGCTCACCCATCCAAATAATCAGAATCAGGTGTTCCAATCACTTCCATGGCCACAGGTGTATAAAATCAAGCACCTAGGCATGCAGACAATGTTTTTTACAAACATTTGTGAAAGAATGGGTCGCTCTCAGGAGCTCAGTGAATTCCAGCGTGGAACTGTGATAGGATGCCACCTGTGCAACAAATCCAGTTGTGAAATTTCCTCGCTCCTAAATATTCCACAGTCAACTGTCAGCTGTATTATAAGAACGTGGAAGTGTTTGGGAACGACAGCAACTCAGCCACGAAGTGGTAGGCCACGTAAACTGACGGAGCGGGGTCAGCGGATGCTGAGGCGCATAGTGTGAAGAGATCGCCAACTTTCTGCAGAGTCAATCGCTACAGACCTCCAAACTTCATGTGGCCTTCAGATTAGCTCAAGAACAGTGCGCAGAGAGCTTCATGGAATGGGTTTCCATGGCCGAGCAGCTGCATCCAAGCCATACATCACCAAGTGCAATGCAAAGCGTCGGATGCAGTGGTGTAAAGCACGCCGCCACTGGACTCTAGAGCAGTGGAGACGCGTTCTCTGGAGTGACGAATCGCGCTTCTCCATCTGGCAATCTGATGGACGAGTCTGGGTTTGGTGGTTGCCAGGAGAACGGTACTTGTCTGACTGCATTGTGCCAAGTGTAAACTTTGGTGGAGGGGGGATTATGGTGTGGGGTTGTTTTTCAGGAGCTGGGCTTGGCCCCTTAGTTCCAGTGAAAGGAACTCTGAATGCTTCAGCATACCAAGACATTTTGGACAATTCCATGCTCCCAACTTTGTGGGAACAGTTTGGAGCTGACCCCTTCCTCTTCCAACATGACTGTGCACCAGTGCACAAAGCAAGGTCCATAAAGACATGGATGACAGAGTCTGGTGTGGATGAACTTGACTGGCCTGCACAGAGTCCTGACCTCAACCCGATAGAACACCTTTGGGATGAATTAGAGCGGAGACTGAGAGCCAGGTCTTCTCGTCCAACATCAGTGTGTGACCTCACAAATGCGCTTCTGGAAGAATGGTCAAAAATTCCCATAAACACACTCCTAAACCTTGTGGACAGCCTTCCCAGAAGAATTGAAGCTGTTATAGCTGCAAAAGGTGGACTGACGTCATATTGAACCCTATGGATTAGGAATGGGATGTCACTTAAGTTCATATGCGAGTCAAGGCAGGTGAGCAAATACTTTTGGCAATATAGTGTATATATAAATGATATATTAAAAATAAATTTCTTTGCTGTCAAAATCACTAAAATAACTACATTAAAATAAAAAAACATTGAGACATTGAAAAACCCCATCTTGGACATTTTTACTCAAGAAAAATCTGGCAACCTGGGAGGCAGGTAATGGAGTGCGGAGTGTGAAATGACAAAGACATTCAATGCTGAACATGAACACAACAAAAAAGGTGCAAATGACTAACATTTTCCATGTAAATACTGATACACTTAGGTTGCCAATTCTAAGTATGGCCTTTTGTCGGGTAACCAGCATGATCTCTTAAAAATAAACCCAGCAAGATGAAACAAAAATAAATAATAAGGAATAGAATTTTTCTCAAAATTTGTTTTTGAAATATATTTTTATAATAACATGTTTTTATAATAACATATGTTTTTTTATACAGTAAATGTGTCCAAGTTTATACAGAAAAATATCGTTATTTTATTTAATTTTTTATTATATTAATTTTTTATACTTTCTATATGTACAAAAAAAAGAGGATCTGGTCTCTGATTGAATCATTGAATGAAATAGATTTTTTTACTGATACAGGATGAGACTGCGAGCACAAGAGCAGACAGAATCACAATACAGACTCTACATACTGTATACTGTGTGAAATACAGAACATAAATACGCAGACCCAAATACAGAATAAATACAGGACACACACAGTACGACACAAAGATCATCGGGGAGTGTGTGTAGAAAAGAGCAGCCGTGTAAATGTAAACCTAATCCTTCATTGTGTATTAGAACTTATCTGATTTTGAACCGTGGTGCTGAAGAGCTGTCCTGGAAATGTAAATATAGTCATTCATTTTTCTTACTGTTTAGCCATTTCAGGGTCATGATGAGCCGGAGCTGGAGCTTTCTATGGGGGAGCTAAAAGTGAAGCTATTTGTTGAATGGTTCCACATAGAACCTTTGAAGGGTTCCTGAGAAAATGAACTATCATACTGTTTAATGTGGGATGTGAACAGAAAATATTAAGATTATTGTGAGATGCCAAAAAGAGCTGTTGTACTATTCTAGATAGCTGGGATAGAGAAGATTTAAAAAAAAAAAAATGATGGACACACTTAATTAATGTTGCATTTAATGATTTATTAATTTAGTCACTGATTTCTAATTCTCTGAACAAACACCATGTTGTTTTTCTGTATTGGTCTTGCTTTCATCCCTGTCCTTCCATTGGCTTTTTTCCCCATTGTGTTCACCTGTTCTATGTTTTATTCTGATCATTTTTCTATTTTTTCTAATTCTTGTTGGATACCCTAATTGTATTTTTTTGTTAATTCTAATTCCTTCATTTCCAAGATCCCAAGCATTTCCCAGTTCCTCATTTCCCTATTTGATACCGTTGTCCATTGGATTTTACTTGATTTAATCTTACGTAGCTAGTCCTTCCGACTAAGGTCTGGACTCCATATCAGCTATTACTGGCCATAAAAATGTAAAGTCAATGTCTCTAGAAAAACAGACTGGCTTGCAACCACAGATCAGTTCATTTAAGAAGCTTGCGCAAACTAGTGAGTCTATACCATGAAATTATAAAGTTACTATTTATCCCTAACATTTATCGCTAATGAGCAAGCCTGAGGTGATGGTGATGAGGAAAAACTCATCTTGATATAAGAAAGTTTGAGAGGCACCAGACTCAGAAGGGAGCCTCATCCTCATTTGGGTGCCACTGGACAGTAAATAATGTAAATGTTGATGATGTCCTTTCTACAACAGCAACCAAGAGTTCTTGACGAACTAATAGGTCAGTGTAGCTTCTGAGTTCATTATAGACTACACACTAATTCCTTCCTGCCGAAAGCTGACTGAGTTCAGAGACGGTGTGATAGTCTCCAAGTGGTTCTATTCACAGCAGTCCCCTGGGTCACAGGCTGTCCACACAGATCTACCTACAGCAGTAGTGAGCACCACCAGGTGACGAGATTCCTACCAAGGGTAGAGCATCTGGATGGATCAGTCAGGCTTGGAAAGAAGAAGTGGTCACTCTGGGAACTTACAACGCTGGGAGCTTGGGAGTGACAGACAGAGAGAGAAAAGAGAGAGAGACATATATTTGGTATGCTTGTGATCATGTGATGTTTTAAGACAATGTAGATTATGTTCAAAGTGCAGGCAGCTATGACAGCATAACTAAAAGAGATAGCCAGAAGGTGACAGACATGAAGGCTTCCTGGGTGTCCAACTACTTTACCTGAGTGACTTGTGAGCATGGTAAACACAACAGCTCCCTTCTTCCATGAAGGAAGTAGAGTGTCACGATGGCTTTGTTTCCAATTGTAAAGTTAAAAAACATGACACACGTCTCCCAGAAATCCTGTAGAATCAAACCAATAAGATGCATTAGATGTTCACCTCACGGTGTGTAGATAGGACATCTGAGGCGGAGACTATACTTGATTAACTCTTCCTGGGTGCGTCTCATTCAGCTGTCTAGGTGGTGAAGCAGTGTATAGTGTACACGAGCACAGGTTAAGACTCTGGCTTACTACAATTTGTGACAGTGATGACTCAATTTCCGGCCTCATGACTGCGAACTGGCGTTGTAAAAAGTCATCACTGGCATTTATCAACTCCACAGCAGACAGGACCAGTATCTTTTTTTTTCTGTCATGTTATTTCAGGCAGGATCATAGGCTAAGTAGTGGATTTTCTTTTTAATAAGTCATTAAATGACTGATTAAAAGTTGTTGGACTCAAACAACCTGTATATAGAACTTCAAATAAAGTTAAAAATAGTCAAAATAATAATTCGAGAGCTACAGAATATGATAACAAGCTACTTACATTTTACATTTGTAGATGAAGTTTGGCTGACAGTTCTAGTCTGAAAGACTAGAAAAGTAAATGTCATTATTTCAAGTAAGGGAATGTAGTGAGCAATGATGCTCAGAGAGAGAGAGAGAGAGAGAGTGAGAGATTCGGGTGAAGGAAACTGAAATTATTAAGCAGAAAGATCAAGACAATGAGAATACGAATACAGCACAGTGAAGGATGAGTAAAAACGGAGACAGAAAAGAAAGAGAAAAAGCTTTTTTGATTACTTTCTCTATTCTTACAAAAGTCTTTTTATATTTTTTCTTAATTCCTAGCCTTGATTTGCACAATCCACAGTAATTCCTAGTTCCCGGTTTCCTGGTTGTCTGTTTTTTTTTTCATTACTGATTAGAGATTATCAGGGTTTAACTCTGCATGGCTCTGCTTTCACCCCCAACATGGACTTGGATTATGACTTTTGAGTGCAGCCATGCTTCATGTTTGCTGTATTATTTGTGCTGTACTGATTTCCACAATTTCCACTCAGATATTTATTTTTTTGATGGCGCTGGTGACTCAGTGGTAGGTTTCTCGCCTACCATGCAGAAGGCCCAGGTTCAATTCCCAGCCAGTGCCCAAACCCCAGCCACTGGATGCAGTGCCGGTCCCAAGCCTGGATAAAATAGGAGGGTTGTGTCAGGAAGGGCATCTGGTGTAAAAAAAAAAAACAACAAAAAACCCAAACCTGTGCCAAGTTGTTGTGCGGACCAGTCGGTCTGCTGTGGTGACCCCTCACACACGTAGGGAGCAGCCGAAAGGTCAACACCACCCAGATATTTCTGACCAAGAAAATAAACAAGGGAAAAATTTCCAGCCATGCCCAAACATCATTTTCTACTTGTTGCTATAGCTTTATAAATCTGTCCAAAAACAAAAACAGTGATACAGTAAAAAGAAACACTGCTGCTAGATGACCAGAGTCCAGTAAAAGGCACATTCTTGGATGATTGAATAACAAAAAAGGTTGAACTATAGACTAGGGATATGTACTCTTTTTCAATTCATTATTCAAATAATACTAGAAAACTGAAACTTACATGATTAAGTCTTTATCCTCGTCAGTGTGTGTGGATACCTCATATGCTTAGTGTTATAAGCCACACTAGCTATTGCTATAATTTCATTTCACAGCATCACTGTAGATAGAAAGATAAATGGACAGATGTTTATTGATCCCCAAGGGGAAATTAGCGAGGTGAAGTGGTGAGTTAACTTGATTGTGATTTAACTGTCTTCATATTGTATGCTGCTTACAGATAAGGAATAACAAAAGCACTTCCCATTGGCTAGACTGACTGGTATCTCAGAACTGTCTGTGTTTGTGCCCTGTGTTAGGTTGGCACACTGGCTAGGGTTTCCCCTGCCTTGTTTCACGAGTCCCCTGAGATAGACTACAGGCTCCTTGTGACTCTGTATAGAATAAGCTATATAGAACTATATATGGATGGATGGAGGAGCTAGGGAATGTATCCCGGCATTATATTAGGTCTCCTTATACCCACTGAAGAGCATCTAAATGGAGCATGGTCATTGGTGACACAATTTACTGGCTATAATCCACACTGATAATGCACGTCATAGTCATCATTAAATAAATCCAGAAGCAAGACGCTAACTCTGAAATTTGCGTTCATTTGTTTGACATGATCGTATATCCATAGCAAATAACAACTATACAACTAAAGGACTTATTCAAGGTGCCAATAGTGGCCACTTCAGAAAGCTCAGGATTTTACCTCTTATCCTTCTAGTCTATCAGCTACAGGTCCACCCCTCTCGAAAAAGCACTTAACTAATCTCTAAATACCCCCCCTCATGTGTGAGTCGCTTTGGATAAAATTGTAAGCTAAATAAATAAATGTAAACGTAAATGTCAAACAATAAAATAAAATACAGAGCATTAACATTTGGCACTAAAATGTATCAGATTTGAACCCACACCGGTCTTCAGCAATTAAATTCCTTAAATTCCTCACATTCTTGAAATAGTGCATTCGGCAGCTTAGGCACATCACTATAAATACAGTTGCTTCGGTGTTTTCAATGCACAGCCTTCAATGCACGGTGTTTACTGAACACTGTGAAGCTGTTAGAATTTATTGGAGCGGGAGCAGTTATTTCTTCATTGTATAAAATTGTAGCCCAATTTCTACACGAACACAGGCCAAGTCCACTGAAGATCCAGTGAGCTACTACTTGTGTGTACCTAATAAACTGGCAACTCAGTGTGAAGCTTGTATGTTATCATTTTCAATATTGCACCAATTTCATGGGTAATACATTGGAATTTGCTCAGCGGCTGCAGCACAGGTCGGAACGCTGCAGCAGACTGATTGGAGTGAATTATTGTTGTTAGATCTGACTTGGATAAAAGAACCCTATTTCTCTTTTCGGCTTGTGTCTTCCTCTCTGTTTCTCTCCCTGCAATTTCTCTCTCCCTTCGATATATCACTCTTATATTTTCTTACTGTTGCTCTTTCTCCTGTCCTGTTTCTTTCCTGTCTCCGTTTTCACTCGTCCTTCACTGTGCTGAGTTCTTGTTGTTGTGATCTCTCTGCTTAATAATTTCACTTATCTTCTCTTTCTCTCTCTCTCTCTCTCTCTCTCTCTCTCTCTCTCTCTCTCTCTCCCCATCATTCTGATCAGTATGGTAAGACTCTCCAGCAATTGTGAAAATGAACAACAAAGAACAAATGGTCTCTTGGGGGTCCTTCTCCCCTCCATCAAGGACACTTAAAATATTCCACCACTCTTCCTCCATCCTAAAGGTTTTTTTTCAGTGCATTTTATTTTTCACTTTCACTGCAATTCTCACATCATACTTCAATAATAGAAGCGATTCTGACAATAGAGCTGGCTTGCGATAAATTTTGGTCTGATTTTCACAACCAAATCCTGCCACGTCAGGACAGTCACCCTAGTCTGATCTGATGCTGATTCAGTATCCAGGCAGATTAGCTGGATTAGTGATGGTTTTAAACATTATCTCTGTACGTATAAGCGCATTTCTCTAAGAGCACAGAACTGGTCATATTCTAAATTGATTATCCTCAATTCTTATCATTATCCTGAAAAATATTGTGATACAGGCATTTTTTTTTCTTTTTTGTACTTGAATTGGTGAAATTACACATTATCCTACCAGCGAAGATAGATGTAATTATTTTCTGTGATCATCTTTGCTGTACATGAATCGAAGAGTATTTCGACTGAATGTGGGTCGTGATTGTCATTTTTAATACTGTAGTCAATTACAAATGGTAAAATTGGCTATTTTTTTGTTTTCTGTACTATATACTACTGCCACTACTGTCCTATGCTTTACCCAGTTCCTTTATGATTTCACGATTTTGTGATCCAAGCACGCCAAATCAAGCGTCCGGAGGAGTAATTTTTCAAAATGGCTGCAGATTACGTTGTGTGATGTGATCGCAGCCCCTTCGATTCACGTGTGTTGAACATGAGTACATCTATTATAGAAACATGTATCTTCAGTGGTAGGAGTTTAAAAGGAGGATTTTCACCAATTCAAGGTACTTTGCTTAAATAGGGTAAAAGGGGCGGGGCTACCAGGTGTGGATGCCGGATGAGAAAATTTTTTCAAGATGGCCGACGACACATTTTTTGCTAAAGCATTTGACGTCATTCACCATCGACTGAGAAATGACTTATACTTCCTGTCATTAGTGTTCCATTTGACACTGTATGACACTTCTAAACTTCATACACTAGATGCTAGAGTGCATAGTGTAAGTGTGTAGTGCATGGTATGTCATTTGGGACACAGCTTGAGTTGAGGAAGATTGGTGCAAAAAATCTCGACATTTTGAAATAAAACACAGCAAAATCAAGCCTGCAGCAAAATGAATCTATTGTACTGCACTGTTTTTCTTATCTTATCTACACTTTATTCCCTTTATATAGTTCAATGCACTGTACTCCGGCAGTCTATTGTGTTGCATAATAAAAAATTTCTTGAGGAACGATATTTCCTCCCCCTCTCTACAATTAAATGGGATTGATGGGATAACAATAAAAACCTCCTTGACCTGACAACTTGGCTTGAATGACAAGATTTGAAAACTGCACGTAGGCGTTTCGAGTGCTTATATAATAATACAGTTCTTCCTGCTCTTCTTGTTTTCTTAGATTATCAATGAGAGTTCTGGCACGTTAGACCCAAAACATCTTGCTGCTCTTATGAACAAATGTATCAAGGCTCCTTGTGCATCTGCCTTTCGTCTGTGATTCTGTGTGAAACTTTCCTTTATTACTTTAATGGGAAAATCGACCGATATTTCTTCAGTGAGTCAGCGTCTCCAGCTGTCCTATCTCTGTCACCATTTCTGTCTCTCAGTTCTCTTCATTCATGTCACATTTAAGTATATTCAGAAATGCCAGTGTCTCAATGAGTCGTACAGATTTTGAATAATTGACAACCCCAATGTGTTAGATCGTTAATTAAGACAAGGACAAGCTCCATCTGAAATATACTTTGGGGAAAAAAAGTCCTTGGAAGGGACAATTCAAGGACAAAAGGCTCTCTGAGCCATGAATTAGGGCCATATATCTATGCCTAGGTTCTTGAAGATTTAATTCAGGCCAGAGGATTTCCTCACTCCATTAATACCATCACACCAGTTACAACCTTGAGTGGTCATATGGAAATGGAAAGGCGCCAGCTACAACCTCTCAGTAGACTCGATGCTCTATGACCCAGCTACCGTAATTAGCTCTGTGCCCTTGAGTGTAGTCATGTCTGAGTGATTCTGTGGTGGTTTAAATCATACCACACTCATCTCAAAGGAAATGTGTATGTGCAGTGACATTTAGTTTAGATTTGTGTCTAAAATAACAGTATGTATTAAAATAAGAGACAAACAAATCATATTAAATTATCCATCCGTCCATCTATCTATTTTCTGTAGCACTTATCCTACTCAGGGTCACAGGGAGCCTGGAGTCTATTCCAGAGGACTCGAGGCACAAGTCATGGGACACCCTGGACAGGGTGCCAACTCATTGCAGGGCACAATCACACACATACACACACACACACACATACACACACACACTTGCACTCATTCAACAATTTAGAGATGCCAGTCAGCCTACAATGCATGACTTTGGACTGGGGGAGGAAACCAGAGTACATGGAGGAAACCCCCAAAGTACAGGAAGAACATGCAGAGATGAAAATGTTGTCTTTCACATCGCACATGGATCCAGCCAATCCCCTGTTACAGTATTCATTGTAATACTGGTTGGTGGGCACTAAATAGATAGTGACTAGATTAATATATCTATTAATATATAAATATTCAATTTAATTTATATGATATCACATTAAACAATCAACATTGTCACAAAGCAGCTCTACAGAAATATATATAAATTCAGGATATACATTTGGAATTTCTAAATTTCGCCCTTTTGATGAAACCAGAGGTGACGGTGTTGAGGAAAAACTTCCTGAGACAATATAAGGGAAGAAACCTCGAGAGGAACCAGACTCAAAGGGGAACCTCATCCTCATCTTGGTGAAACTGGAGAGTGTGATTATAAACCGTTCCCTTCTATAACTGTGTACTATTTGATCTTGTTGAAGTTGAACTTGTTGAAGTGTTCACTGATGGAGACTTCATGGGTTCTAAGTGGTACCATTTTCAGCAAGCTTTCAGCAATATCTCCAGGCTGTTCATGTGGTTCTTCCTCAGCAGCAATGAGTGACCTCCAAGTGATGGGACTTAAACCAGAAGTTGGATCAGCAATCTCTGGAGAGCAGATGGGATCAGGATCACTAACCCACTGCGCTCTCATGTTGTGGCCTGGGTTGCATCATATTACATGTATGGTGGTCAGTGGAGGAACTACCTTATGTTGCATGATAAATCAAGATTCCTTGAACCAACAGAAAGTTAATAATATGAAATCTTGAATAATATGAATCTTTCAAGCTAAGCTAGTTATCTAATGTTGGCACAAACATGGATGTGCAGGCACTTTTTTTTATCAGTAATAATAAAGTCGAGTGAGAAACTCAGCTCAAGGTTGATGGCCATCCACACATTCCCTCTCAGCACCCCCTTTCACTTTATCTCGCTCTTTCTCACAGCGTAGTAATCCGTCCCTGCAAAGCCATTTTGTGTAGCCAGGCAGCGCGTGTGTTTCCATGGCAACATGTCTCATCCATCTGAAACGTGAATGTGAGGTTTATGCACTTTGTGTTTTAGTTTGCGGCTGTCTCGGCTTTATGGATCTCATCGTTTATTATCAGTCGCTTGGGATGAAACAGGATGCCAGTGTATGTCTTCACTGTGTGTGTGTGTGTGTGTGTGATCTCGTTCTAAATGATAATTCATCAGTGCACTGTTCATAATTAAGAACTACACAGCAGTAAAACATTCTCTGTTGCATTTTTATCCTTCATTCCTCACACTTCCTGCTTGGGAAAATAGCACATCCAGTCAAAGGATGGAAAAAGTCATGCCAGATGTCCTGCTCTGCCACAATGCTAAAAATGATCAGGATATTAAAAATTAACACCCTGTTTTTTCTTCATTAAGTCCTAAATGAAGGGAGATTTTTCTCTGTCCAGCAAGCTGCTAATCTTCCCATTTCCAGGCGCACTGATTTAATAGAGGAAACGACCTGTTTTTGTTCCTGTGCTAATTGTGAAATAATTAAGCTGTTTTACATCACCGAGTGTAATCCAATAGAGCAGCATCCTTCAGGAGTAGATCATTAGGACATGGCCTGGAAATGCCCCCGAATGTACCACAGGGGAGTAAATAAAACCAACACACATGTTCTTAATGTAAACGACAGACCTCAAAACATCTCACTAATTCTGATTATACTGTGATTTCTGTTGAGTGAATGAACACTGTCGTAAATTCACACAAAAAATGAAAATAATGATTTTTCAGTACTTTTGTGGGAAAAAAATAATAATTATGCATGCAGTCACTTTTGTTATCTCAAAAACTGCTACTGCCTCTGCTGATTCTGCTTCTACTACTACTGCCTCTGCTAATATTACTGTTATTACTGCTGCTACTATTACTGCTACTACAACTACTGCTTCTGTTATTACTACTGCTTCTGCTTCTACTGCTTCTGTTACTACTACTACTACTACTACTACTACTACTACTGCTGCTGCTTCTTTTACTACAACTGCTTCTGCTACAACTGCTATAGCTATTAGTGCTTCTGCTACTACTACTACTACTGGCTTGTTACCACTGCTTCTGCTTCTGTTACCACTGCTTCTGCTTCTACTGCTTCTCTGCTACTACTACTGCCTTGTTACTACTAGTGCTTCTGCTACTACTACTACTACTACTACTACTACTACTGCTTCTGTTATTACTATTGCTTCTGCTTCTACTACTGCTCCTGTTACTACTGCTTCTGCTTTTGCTTCTGCTACTACAACTACTACTGCTACTGCTTCTGTTACTACTACTGCCTCTGCTTCTGCTGCTACTGCTTCTGTTATTACTACTGCTTCTGCTTCAACTGCTATAGCTATTACTGCTTCTGCTACTACTACTGCCTTGTTACTACTACTGCTTCTGCTACTACTGCTTCTGCTTTTGCTTCTGCTACTACAACTACTACTACTACTACTGCTGCTACTGCTTCTGCTGCTACTGCTTCTGTTATTACTACTGCTTCTGCTACAACTGCTGCAGCTATTAGTGCTTCTGCTACTATTTCTGCTACTATTACTGCTACTACTGCTTCTGTTACTACTACTACTATTCCTACTGCTACTGCTTCTGTTATTACTACTGCTTCTGCTACAACTGCTATAGCTATTAGTGCTTCTGCTTCTACTGCTTCTGCTACTGCTACTGCTTCTGCTACTGCCTTGTTACTACTACTGCTTCTGTTACCACTACTTCTGCTACTACTGCTTCTGCATTTGCTTCTGCTACTACAACTACTACTAGTAGTGCCTTGTTACTACTACTGCTTTTGCTACTACTACTGTTTCTCCTTTAACCTCTCACACCATCAAGGCATTCCACTGGATTTTTTTTGTTTTTCGCACCATTCTGTATCATTTGTTTACACACTGTATAGATTCTGTACAGACAGCGTTGTGTGTAAAAATTCCAGGAGTGTATGTAATTCTGGCATTGTATGAAATACCTAAAGCAACAAACGTGTCACTGAGAGGACATTTACTTCAGCAAGATTCTGCTACATGATCGGCTAATTAGGTAACTGCATGAATGTGCAGGTCTACAGGTGGTCATAATGAAGTGGAGGATGAGTGTGTATGTGTGTGGATATATGTGTATATATTAAATATGTAATATAATATATATGTATATATTAAACCCCAGATAACGACAGAAAAGAGCAGAAAAGAGCACTGTGAAATTGTGATGCATGCGTGGGAATGGAAGCGAGGGGGCAGGGGGTGGTGGTGGTGGTGTAAACGGGAAGTAGCGCTCCGTGTAATTCCATTAGCCTTTACACACCATCAGTGCTGGAAAACAACAGCATCACAGCTATTCTTCAGGCTGTTGTCACTGCATTAGCAGTTGTTTATAGTGCTTGGTGTGTGTGTGTGTGTGTGTGTGCACGCATGAATCAAGAGAGAAGCTGGCAGGAAAGGAAAAGCCGAGCAGCAGGTGCACGATGATGATGATGTTGATGATGATGAAGATGATGATGTTGATGATATCAACGCCCATTTCCTTATTAGTCTCTCTCCCTCTTTTGTGGTTTTGGTGTGTCTAAGGCTGAGACACTTTGCTGGTGCATCGCCAGAGAAACAGGGAGGGTGTGTGTGAGAGAGAGAGAGAGAGAGAGAGAGAGAGAGAGAGGGGGAGTTGCCTCACAGGCTAAGCCCATCTGCTCACTGTCTGAATCTGGTCGACACGGAAACCATAGCTATGACGCTTCAAGCAGTGCCAGGCTCTTTGACTGTGTAGGATTGTGTGTGTGTGTGTGCGTGTGTGTGTGCGTGTGTGTGTGTGTATGTGTGTGTGTGTGAGTGTGTGTGTGTTTATCAGGAATATGAACATGTCATCATCGGGAGATCAGATACGCTAGTGTCATGAGAAGAGCACGCCTCCGTCATAACAGTGAGAAAAGGAGCGAGTGAGGAAACAGAGGGAGGTAGAGAGAGAGAGAGAGGAAGGAAGAGAAGAGAAGAGAAGAGAAGAGAAGAGAAGAGAAGAGAAGGGAAGGGAAGGGAAGAGAAGAGAAGAGAAGAGAAGAGAAGAGAAGAGGAGTTGAAGGGATCTGGAAAGATATAGCGAGTGTGATGGATCCTCAGTAAGCTGCAGTTCCGGTTAGAGAGAGAGAGAGAGAGAGCGAGAGAGAGAGAGAATGATAGATAGAGGGCGGGAGTTTGTGTGAACAGGACCTTTGTGCAACTGTGTATGTGTGTATATGTAGCTTGTGTGTCACTGCGAGAGGTGTGCTGTGCTGTCAGTGCTGCGACGCTACTCTCTCTCTCTCTCACACACACACATACACTCGCACTCATTCACACACACATTTTGCCTGATGCTCTGTGCAGCCGGTGGACTCCAGGATGGACGGTGCGCTCTGAGTCTGAGGACGGCGAGCGCCGACACGCACATGCTTAACCTGCAACCTGCTGATTCCGTTACACCATAGGACAATACACATACTCTCTCTCTCTCTCTCTCTCTCTCTCTCTCTCACTTACACAAATACACATTTTTGCAAGCCATGGATTCACTCTCCAACGACATGGACGGGCTGGAGAACAACTCCATGAAGTACAGCAGGAACGAGCAGACGGAGAAAATGTGGCTCCGGCTCAGGGGAATGTAAGTTGCTGAAGACACTTGTCTCTTGATCAGGCATAAACTTGTTTACTGATGCAGGTGGAGGTTATGCAGTGTGTAGTTTCCGATGCATGTTTTGAATGCCACGGCTTCTCTGTAATGGAACCGGAACAGTGTTTGTGATGTAATAAAACATAAAGAAGGAAAAGGAAGTGAAAAACTGTAATGCTGGAGTGTAGCTGTTGTTGTTGTTTTATCTTACGGCTCTCTTTAAGTTTGTTTTATCACCTCAACCTTACATATGCTACACATCTTACTTGGACTTCTGGTCTTGTTTTGTACTTTGCCTTGAATGCATGCCACATGAAAGAGAAGCCAGCGCCAAAAATTGAACCTGAGTCTGAGTAATTTTCTTTTGACCTTTAACGTTCCTTATGATTACCTCGAATGATAAAGAAACTGTATTCATTCATTCTTATGTTCAATTTTGCGTCACATGGCTCATTCTTTCCTGCGTGCTGGCAAAACAAATGAATAAACGAGCACGAGCAATAACATTTAAGTAAATTTGATCAATCTTCATTGTTACCATGCGCACATCCTCTGTTTTATACATTCAAATGCTTCACACGGGGTTCTGTAGTAATGTCCTGTTTCTGAGACTACTGCTGCTGCAGGGGAAAGATAAAAGCCTAGAGAAGGATAGAACTTGGCTTCTTAGTTCACTGTGTGTTTGTTTTTATTAGTCTCAGAGCAAAATAATGCAATGTTTGATATAAAACACTATCAAACGCCAACAGAAAAACCGCCTATTCTGCAAAAACGCCTACATACATCAATACTGTACAACAAACAGTAACATACCAAACATAATCAGACACAAATACCGACATTCTCCACTGAACAACAACGACATCGAGCAAAAGTGTTCTGTCAAACACCTACTTACATCAAGACTCTACAACAAACACTAACATACTGTACTGCATTAAACGCAAATACCAACATTCTCCACTAAACAACAAACAACGGCATCTATCAGATATCAACAGAAACATTCTCTGTAAAACACATCAATACTCAAAACACAAAACACTAATATACTGTAGTCTATTAAGCACAAATAACAACATCTGAACAACAAACACCAACACAATACTGTACATCAAACACTAACATACTAACATATATCATCAAACACGAATACCAACAATCTCCATCAAACACCTAAAGACAACAAACCAAAACCCTTTTCTGTCAAACACCAACAAAAAACATCCATCAACATTATAAACATCAACATTCCATTAAACACCAACAAACACTAACATTCTCTATGGAGCACCAACAACTCAGCATCCTATATCAAACACTATCGATATTTTCCATTAAACACCGCAATTCTATTTAAATCTCCACACACAAGCATTTTGCATAGAACACCAGCAGGTTTATGACCAAAACCACCAGTCTCCTCCAACAAACAGCAACACATTTAATCAACAATTTTCACCGAAAAGGATAAAGCATTCTTCAAACAACAAAAACAAACACCAACATTCTATATTTAATCCCTAGAAAACACCTACTTTCTCCACATCAACAATAGCATACTATCTCTATCAAACACCAGCTCCCATCTATATTCTTCATCACCAACACTGTCTATTAGACACCAAGACACTCCTTGAACATTATCCAAAGAACACAAACACCGACATTCTCCAATTGAGCAGTAAATGTTCTACATTGATCACCCAGAAATACCAAAATTCTTCATAAACCACCAACAAACACCAGCATCTTCCTTCAAAGACCTAGACAACATTCGCAAAGATTCAGATTCCAACAAATGTTAATATTCTCCAACATTTCCCATCAAACAGCAACACCTAACTCTCCAACATACACATACTTATACCAGGAGATCAACCCAGGAACACTGACCACAACCCACACACTCATTCACAGCTAGCAGCAATTCAGCATAACCATTCCACCAACTGGTATTTCTAGAAGGAAATTGGGAAACCCAAAGGAACCCTGTAGAGACACGGGGAAACCATGGAAGAACATGGAAGAACTTCCACACAAAAAGCCCTGTCTTAGAACTGTCCATTGAAAAGTAAAATGTAAAAAGCCAGAATGTTCTGGAAACATCCAACACAAACAACAAACAAACAATCAAATACCTACTGTACGGTTTAAGCTAAAAGTTCACAGTCCGTCCATCAAAGTCCATATTTTTTATTCTCTAACACACCTGACCAGGTAATTAGCATTCTTCAGCCAGCGTGTTTCACCTGCTCAGCTGTGCAGCTTTGGGAACAGAATAAGACATTTTGAAGAAAGAGCAGAATGAAAAGTTGAAATGAAAAATTTCCTGTGTAAAGATTTGAAAATAAATAAATAATACAAATATCAAAATAATAAATAAATAAATAAATATATAAATAGTTTTTAAATTAATCATTTTTTAATGTATTTGTAATACACCAAAATATTTATGTATTTAATACATAAATAATTACATTTATATTGCTGTTGCAGAACCAGCAGGTGTTATTATACTTAAACAATGATTTTTTAAGAACATTCGAGAAGTCATGTTGATTAAAACAGAGCAGCTTGGTGCGCTGCATGTAGTGTGAATCTGTGAACTTCTGATAGATTCACGCATGATGAGACATCCTACACACATCGCTTGGCTCTGAACTCTGGCCCTCTGCATTGAGAAAGTACTGAGGACACACACACTCATAGAATACACCCAGGACACCTAACATGATGCTTACTTAACACACACTCAAAGCAGAGGGAACTCCTGCCTTTGCTTTCCATGCGTTCATACGAACTCGGTTCCAGATTCTTACATTTGGGTCTAATCCAATCATTTCTCTTTTTTTTTTTTTGCAGGCAGAAGTACAAAACGACCTCTCAGAGGTAAGAACGATGTCATCCTCTTCCTTTTGGGATTTGCGCTACTGTAACTTGTCTGGCAAATGAACAACAAAATGCCCCAGTGAATATTTCATGCATGACAACAGCTAGCCATATGGAGAGAAAAAGTGCTAAAGATGGCTGCTTGTTTGTTTTTGCACACTATTGCTAGACTTTCATATTTAGAGCTGAGCTTTGACCATCTTTTAATGTTGTTAGCAAATTGTGTTTAAAAACAATAGTATGTTTATGTGTAGCTGCGCTCATTATGAAGCAGTGGAAATCTGCTTGAAGAGACATGACATGTGGGAGTGTGTAGAGTGCTGTGAACGCCTGGTTATCCGCAGTCGGGTTTTAGCTTAGGCATGAACAAATACTTTCACATTTAATAATACATAATTACAAGGCTTCATGCCGGCACTTTGAATATAGGAAGCCATATTTACCAGTCAATTCCATTCTGGAGACCGATGATTTCATTGTGTATAGATCTGTCAGAGGAAGGAGTCAACCTCTGAGAACTATTAATGTTATCCACTTACACATCCCCCAGATCTCCATAACCATAAAGGAAAAATCCACCCTGAAGGACTTGCTTATAAATCCTTCCAGTCTTCTGGTCTTCAGTGGCATCCAAGATAGGCTTTGTAACAAAATTCTAGTTGTAGTTTTTCATCCACATGCCAGATAACAGTTTCCTACATCACCCACAACCTACATTATGATCATGTCTATCTGCAGATAATGGTCTCAGCGAGATATATCTCTCACCTCATCTCTACCTAAAGACAACGATGCTTTATTCTTTAAGTCTGTCCATGCCTCTCAATCCCTCAAACAGATCAGCTTCCAAAGCTTTCACTTACATGCTAATACCATCATTAAAGCTATTAGATCGCTAACTATGTATTTGTCTAACTTGTTGTATAGCTACATTGTATGCTGGATCTTGCTTGGATTACTATGATATTGAATGTTGCTGAAGAAATGGTGAGGGAGAAAAGAAGCTCTAGCTCATTTATTAGCGTAGCCTGACTGCTAATGCAATTCTTTCTCAAAAATGAAACACTATAATATACTGTGCTGTGTTGGTGATGATATCAATACTGCACACAAATGCTTACAGCAGTAACAAGAATACATACAGATTATCTGTATCACGCTCAACACACACAAACGTTTCAACTGAACGTTTAATGTGCATCAAGCTTAACAGTTCCTTTAACATCAGATCTACAACATCAATAATGTAATTACTTTCCTCAGAGCTCATTATCTAGATTGGGGCTGATGGTTCTGTCGATAGTTTTTTGACCTGCAACAATCTGCATAAACTCATAATCCTTTCTAATATATACTGATGTGAAGTTTTTGACTCTTGGGCATGTTTCTAGATGCATCTTACAGTGTTTTTGAAATGCGAGATATTGATATCGGATAACCCTTTTTTAATCAGTATACACAAACAAATTATTTTATTGCCATAAGTCTGATATAAAATAAGTCAGGACGTTGTTTGCTTTCAGAGTGAGACATTTTTATTTTATTTTATGGGGCATTTCATAGAGCAGAAATGTGTGGGTTTGTTATCACCATTTACTTTAAAGGTAGAAAGGTAGTTTTTTGTTGCTTTTTTTTAATATTGCCCCTAGTAGGCTAGGGAAAAACTTCAAAATCTTAAAGTCAGTGTGTCTATTTTCATATGAATCATTAACCACCATTAACCCCAGTCCCACAGTGATGGAAAAAACATTATAGTTTTATATATATATCTTTGGGATACTATTTAAAGTGTCCTTGAAACTCTGTTTGTTGTGAACATTTTTTAAGTGGACTGGACCATTGGTCACAAGGTTAGTTGATGTTCTGGAACTAAATTATGGGAATGTTATTGCTGAAGAAGATATGATGCTGCCTCCAATGTTCCTTTTTTCATTTTATTATTATTTTTGAAGCAGCTTCGCATTCCAACGCCCTCCTCTAAAAGAATAGCACCGGCATTAATCACATTTTTTAAAGAGTCCATAATAACAATATCCATCACTGTAACCGGTTATTAACTTCTGCAGAAGACATGGTGTGTTGAAGTGTGATGGATTATGGGAAACTCTGTTGTAGATGAGTGATGTATAGATAAAAGGTGCTGCTGAGGGAAGCGGATTGAAGAGGTCGCTGAAATGTAAAGAGATCCCGACACTGATGAATTGAGTAAGCAACATGGGTCTTGTTGTGTCTGTTTGTGTGTGTGGGTGGAAGTGTGTGTGTGTGTGTGTGTTCTAATGTCTCCACTATAGCCTGAGAGCTTTGGCTGCAATGAAGTGGCCTGGGTGCACACACACACACACACACAAACACAAAAACACACTCATGATATTAAAACATTTCCTGTTACATAAATACATTCTGCTTGTACCATCATGTACTTTCATTTCTGAACAAAACCTCGTGTACAAGGATGCATTGTCATCTTGATAGCTTTTCCCCTAATACGGTTTTAATCTGTCCCCAGAGTCTATTCTCACCACCCCCGTTCACTATCACATCTGCCCCCACCACTCTCACCACAACCACTACCATCACCTCCAGCACATCTCTCTCATCCCCACCATCACCCTGACCATCACTACAACCATCCTCACCATCATCAACACCACTGTAGCCACCATCACCATCTCCACCACCCTGTCACCCACACCACCACAGCCACCACAACATCATCACCACCATTAAAACCACCACCGCCATTGCCAGCCTAACCACTTTATCACCCTCACTACCACCATCACCATCCGCAACACAACCACCACAACCACCCCACCATCATCACCGCCATTAAAACCACTCTCACCCCCACCACCATTGCCACCCTAACCACTTTATCACCCTCACTACCACCATCACCACAACCAAAACCACTCCATCACCACCATCTGCACCACCAAACTCAAACCTCCACCACCCCAACACCATCCCCACCTTCACCACCCTATTACCCTCACTATCAGTGATGTCTCATGTGGTTAAGGCTCTGGGTTCAAGCCCCAGCACTGCCACTGTTGGGTCTCTGAGCAAGGCCCTCAACCCTCTTTGCTCCAGGGGTGCTGTATCCTGGCTAAACCTGTGCTCTGACCCCAACTTCCAAAGTTGGGATATGCAAAGAAAGAATTTCACTGTGCTGTTATGTATATATGACAAATAAAGACTTCTATTCTATTCTATTCTATTCTCCATGACCACCACCCCAACCCCCTTCACCATTATCCCCACCACCACAACCTCTTTCACCCACATCAAAACCACTACCATCACCCTCAACAACTACCCACAGCACTGCCCTCACCAGTCCTCCCACTACATCCACTATCAAAGCCACTACTACTATTATTAACACTCCCTTACCTACTTCAAACATGAAAGCACTGCAAGCCCATTTATACCAGCCAATACCTCTAATTTCTTGACTACTATTTTACCACGGGTTACGTTAGTTATAAACTATATGATATCACATACCACACTATCACATCATGACCATTTCCAGGGGACAGTACATCTTACGCAACACAGCTTCTTTTTCTTTGTTATGTGTTGGTAGGAGGTGTAACAGGCAGGTTAGTGTGCTCGATGCTATTGTAACACACACAGGTTAGTGTGATCGTGAAGCCGAAGTGTGATGACGCCTCCCTCGTGAGCTGATAAGTGGTTGTTGAGAAGAGGCTGTAGTTGAATTCGCTCATGATTTACCTCTTTGCTGTGAGAGGGAACATTGCGTCCAGCTGCGCTGAGTGAAAACCCGCATAATACAGTACATCTCAGTATAAACTATAAACTCTAAGTATACAGGAAAATGGTAAAGATTCTTTAAAAAGAATTTTTTACCAGAATCAAATAGAGTCTTTTTATAGGTGGAAGTTTAGAGTTGGTGTGTTGTCACATAAATAAATAGCTACACCTAGTTGCCAGTTCATTATTTACAGAGATTTAGTAACAAGTCAACTGGAAACCTGAAGTAAATGTTTGTTAAATTATTGCATGTCTGTATCAGAAGTTTAAGATCTGATTAGAACTGTAGCCTACACAGTGGAAAAAAAAAACCTTTTAATGATATTATGTTTTATTTGTCTAGTTCCTTTTAACAGTAAATATTATCCCTCGATCTTTTGCTTACACAGTATGTGCATCTGGGTTTAACCAGCAATTAAATTGAAATTCTGATTATGTATTACAGCACTGGCACTAAAACAGAACCCTGGGGTTCCCCAAATATAACTATTTAGATATGAGTCTGGTGTACACTGGTACATTGGTGTCACTACTTTATTAGATACCTAATAATAATAAAGCATGAGAGGTGATTGGGTGGGTGGATGAAATAGATGATGATTAGATAGTTGAGGGATTTATTGATTGATTGATTGATTGATTGATTAATTTATTGATTGATTGGACTGATGATGGGTTGATTGGATTTTGCCATCCCGTCCCTTGCCTTGTGCCCTGAGTCCACTATGTAGTATGGTACAGAAAATGGATTGATGAATGGATGGATGGATGTTTTTCCCAAAAGAGACTCACAATGAATAGTTTAACCTTCAGCAAAAATGGCTTCCTGGAGCTTTTCTCTCTACAGTGCAATACTCTAGAGCTAAATTCAATTCAACTTTGTTATTTTAGCAGTAAAGTACAATCTAAAAAAAAACTTTCTCGCTATTCTCTTCACTGCGGCAAACATTAAAAACACAGCACTATTAAATAATAGACATTACAGCGCAGATACGGTATTGAGGTAGTGCAAGGCAGTGACAAACAGTGCAGGGCAAAGCACACTGCAATACCGGAAGAAGGTATGACCAGTGAACATGTTCTTCAATTTGTGAGCAAGCCTGATCCATGATGAATCAGTTTGGACACCATTCTCACCTCTACCTCTAGCAGATGGTCTAGATTTGAGCCAAGGAAAACTCTCCTACTTGTATTGCAACACTCTAACTAAAATAGCACTCATTAGAATATATATATAGGGAAATTGAATACATAAATCCACCAGAGATCAGAATTTTAGTTTAGCACTATGCTTGGGGGTTTGAATGAAATGCTCAGACCGTGGAACATCATGATTTACTTTGTGACAATAGCTTAACAATGGGCTGTGTTATTCTGACTAGGTACCATAATGGCCTCAAAGACCAGCCTTGTTACATAGTAGAGATTTATTTGTACACAAACAGGAAGTAAATATCACAAAAATAGCCTGCTTTCGGATTTTGGGCTCTTTTATCCAGACAGTTTCTTGCTCTCACACAGGGCCTTGGCTCCATACACTAGCCTCGCCACTAATGAGGCACACTTGTCTCTGATAATATTGGGAGGAAGCACCAAAATAAAAAGCTTGACAGCCCTCTGACCATCACAGTCCAAATGTTTCAGATCTGTAAAAACATTTTAATATACAAGTATAATACATCAGGGTCAGTCCCCATGACAGTGGTGCTGATATATGAGAATCAAATAACAGAAGTAAAAGACAAAAACCAGAGAGAAAATGACCCCGTAGGTTGGTCCTTAGTGTTGGTGTATCCACTAGAGGCCCCCATAAGCTGTTCCACCAAAATGTGCAGTTTTTTTTAGAGCCATGACCTCTGTTGCTTAATTCCTTAAACCAGTCAGTAGTGTGAGGAGATTTATAGACCAAGCTCTCCTTGTAAATACAATGAGCAAGACAAGACACAAACAAATTACAAAGTCGCATGTTTTGTTAAGGTCATCGTGTATGGATTTCTATTTATCTCCATGGGTCTATTAACAGGTAGATGTTAAGGATGTTATTGGAATTGATAACGTGGCTAAGAGTAAATGCAAGATGGAAGCTAGTGCAACTACAGGCTTTATGTGTGCTAGACAGAATGCACTGGTAGCCATGTTATCTATTAAAAATGCAATTTAGGGAAATTAATTCAATGAACTTTGAAGTGGGTGAATTGCAGATCGAATCTAAAATGAGGTTCTACTCGAATTTTAATGATATTGAGTTATAAAGTTACCACACCATTAGTCTGAATACATTTGACAACTTGTGAGTTTAGTGCTTTTATTTATTTATTTTTGTAAAGGATCAAGTCAAGCCCTGAGTCCAGTCGCTTTTCAGGTGGTTATCAGTCTGTCCAGGATTTCGTGTTTTTACAGTGATCACAGAAGTGAACTCAAAATCAAATAAAACTCTCAGGAGGTTGTAATTTTTCAAAATTGGCCATTAGACGCCTCAAGTAACATCATCACATTACACATTTAGCCAAAACAGTCTTCGATTCATGTGTTGCTGCAAAATCAAGCATTCTTTGGTAAAACAATAGCAAAAAAAAAAAAAAACACTAAACAGACAATTTACACAAGCAAATTATTGACAAATCTATACAGACAATTTACTACTAAAGGTATTGTGCCAATGATGAATAAAATAAAATTCATTTCCAACATCAACATTATAGTCCATCCATCTATCCATCCATTTTCTATACCCACTTTATTCCTAATTAGGGTCACAGGGATCTGCTGGAACCTATCCCAGCACACATTGGGCGAAAGGCAGGGGTACACCCTGGACAGGTCACCAGTCCATCGCAGGGCCACACATATAGACAGACAGCCACACACTCACACTCACTCCTATGGGCAATTTAAAATTACCAATCAACCTAATGTATATGTTTTTGGACTGTGGGAGGAAACCGGAGTACCCAGAGTAAACCCACACAGGCACAGGGAACATTATTCATAAACAGTAAATTACTGTGAAAAGTCTTTATATGACACTGTAGTTACATTTACCATAGATGTCTAAACCAACATTCCTTTGTTTCTACTATTCTAACAAAACACTGCATTGCATAAATTTAGGTTTGTATATTTTTATATATTGTATATAACCCCAGCATACGTAATTCTTTTGGAAGTTTCTTGAAAACATGGCAGAACGGCTGCCTCATTTTACCGAGTTAAATGTCATCCAATCAGATTTTAGTCAGTTCTAGAGTAAAATCTTCCCACATCCAAACAACGTTGTGTAATTAATGGCTGGAATCAGGACAACTGGGAGGTCACAAGGCAATTTAGAATGCCCTTTGTATAGCATGCACACAGAAAATGAAAGGATTATCGCAAGAGCTTTGGCCGAATTCCTGTTTCAACTCATTATACGGTTGTATGGTAGGGGATTTGTCTATGATAATACCTGGATTTTAACACATATGGAAATAGTTGTATTAATAGAAGGCAGAGTGACAGGAAATAATAAAAAAAAAAATCATAACAATAAATGACAAAGGTCTTGAAAGGGTAGGTAAAGTCTTGGCAAACTGCAATGGCATTTACGCTCCACTGCAGCTTGGTTAAGATCCCAAAATATGGCCCTTTCAAACATCAGCTTTTTATTGTCTTCAGGATTCAGCATTGTTCTAAGTTCTGTTTTGTGCCCCAGAAAAAGTCATTAACTCTCACCGACACGCCATAACTGTCTGGGATATTCGTTTTCCAGAACCGAGTTCCCGTCATACGGCATACCATGAACCCAAGGTTAGCTCATAGAACCGCGGTTAGAAAATGAAGCGTGGCTTTGGGTTGTGTTCTTTACCGCACAGAAAGTGCTTAGAAAACAGGGCCCATGTATGAGATCTTAATGGAGTGGATTTAAGTGTAACTCTAATAATAATGATAATAATAATAAGCCTAGCAAAGCAAATGGTGCAGTATGGAGAATAACAAATATCTAAAAAAATAAAAAATAAAAAAAACACTTGGTAGATGGTGGAAGTGGTAAATCAATGTGTAAGATTAATGTGTGTATGTGTACTGTGTATCGGACTATTGATTGGAAGGGTGTGAGTTTAAATCCCAAAATCACCAAGCTGCCACTGCTGGGCCCTTGAGCAAGGCCCTTAACCCTCAACTGATCAGATTTATAAATGAGATAAATGTAAATCACTCTGGATAAGAGCTTCTGCCAAATTCTGTAAATGTGGTACATGGAAATTATTTTGGTAGATTAGTGTTTAAGGCTTTGGACTACTGACCGGAAGGTTGTGAGTTTGATTCCCAAGCTTGCCAAGCTGCCACTGCTGGGCCCTTCAGCAAGGTCCTTAACCCTCAGTTACTCAGTTGTATAAATTGTAACTCGCTCTGGATAAGATCGTGCCTGTTAAATGCCCGAAACGTAAAAATAAATGAGAAGCTTTAAAGAGAGCATATAAGATCTAATGAGTTCTTAATAGTGATACATCAATACTAATACAGCTATCAGTCTGCTACTGTGCTCATTCACTCATTTTCATACCTAATGTTCCAAAACATTATACGTTATAAACAACAAACTATGCTACTCGAGCACTGTTGAGACACACTCAAGAGTCCAGGATCTACACATTGTTTGTGAATCAAGGTGCAATTGCAAAGCCATGACGCCTTAAACGTAAAACACCAAGCACTAAGAGTTCATTGCTAGCAGCACACGACAGCAACAAGGACTGGCTAGGCAAGACAAAATGGGTGAAAATAACAGCTTTTGACCAGTATGTTGTTCTTGATGATCGGCTGCTATTGGTCATTGACAGCGAGGAATTGGGCAACACTGAAAACTGTTCTTACAGCTGTATATTAGTGTTTTTCTGAAGTAATAAAAAACCCAAAACAAAACAAAACAAACAAACACACTTTTCTCCACTGTACCCATGCTGGAAAAAATAGGTAACTAATGTACATAGCTAGGTAATGCATTTAATATCAACTCATATATGTTGTAAAGAACCAGCCTAGTGCCAGGACACACAATGCAATACAACACAGTACAATATTCCATGATGCGCTCGAATGCTTAATACCACATTGGTAAGTATGGAAGGGGTGGAGCTAGGTGCCACCCTGGAGGAGTGACACATCTCAATTAGAGCCTACATGAGATGTGTTTAATTCGCTCTCTGCAGCTGTGTGTATTGTGACGATTGCGATAATCTCAGTAGGTTCTTTTGGCCTCTGTCCCATTACACCTCCCATCCATGTTTCACTCGAGGATTCAGATGATACCCGAGGATTTGCTGTCTCTTGGCAACTGCGTGTGCCTTCCTCGATGGATTTCTGTTTGTTTCAGGCGGTCCAATTATTGGCACATGTTAATGGGAAATCCAAGCCAAAATTACTAATGCACCAGTGAATCGCTAATGGAAGGTAGCAGTTAGCCAGCTTAGGCAGCTAGTCGTGATGGATTCAATTCGTTCTTGGCTCCAGAAATCCAAGCAAGGAGAGAAGAGTCAATGTGCTAAAAGGTGATACACAACTGGGTCTGAAAATGTGTTTCCAAATCCGATGAGGATGATGATGATGATGATGATGAGGGTGTGTTAATGTGTGTCTCACATATCTGCCTCTACAGTCTTGTCAGTAGCACTGGATTTCAGTAGATTTCACAGTAATTAGGAATTTTAGGATGAAGTTTTACTGAAGAGATGCTAGTACTCATGAGTAGTGACAACAGCTAATGACAATTAAGAGCTAGCTTTACAGAAAAGTATATTTTTTAATTTGATTGAATGTATTGTTATATCACAGTTGATAAATCTTGCATTTTTACTATTATAACTCCATATTGCATGGTGGATTGTGACATGGAAGTTAACATATGTTAGATATGTATCAATAGAGGAGACTTTTGACTACCAGAGATGGTTGGTTTAATATCAAATGGATGCGTATTGCTTTGAAGCAACAGGATCTTTTTTGTCCACCCACTGACTCTACGGTCAGAAAAACACAAGGCAACATTAAGTTCCCATTTGTGTGTGTAAAACCAAATGGCAGCCTTTGTTGTGCTTCTGCTGCTTGGTGTGCTGCAACCATTTATTGTCTGTTTACTGGCTAAATAGATCCGCCTGCCTCTGGCTTTGATTAGATCAGAGCCTTGGAGCGCTGCGAGAAAATGGAAGTGTCACTATGCAATGACCGTTCCCTCTCCGAGTGTTCCAGGCTGTTAATCATTTACACAAACAACAAAATATCGTATTTCTTTCAACTATGTTGCTCAAGAGAATGGTATTTACCGAAACAGTGAAAACAGCAGGGTTAGACTGGGATCTGACCTAACATCAAACCCCATAGTTTGTTGAGGAAATCTTGAGGCCATTAATAACTGTCAAGGATTTGTGTATCATCCAAACTCAAACTTCATCAGCAGCTCGAGTTTGAGGATTGCGTGGAAGTACACAGCGAGGAAAACAGAGCTGTCTATTTTTGTGCTGCATATCAACGCTATCCGCTTCACAGCAACTGTCTCCTTCGTGACGGTTGCTATAGCAGCATGGATCACCGGATGACTCTCTGAGAGGCTTTAGGGACATTTGTGGATCAAACTTCTTGGAATACCAGTGCTGATCTGGGATCAGTTCTTGACTTGGGTGTTCTAATGATTATACGAGTGAACGGCTGATTCCGGATCAGTCCCTTTAATCAGGCATGGACTTGTTTAGCAGATGCTTTTATTCTGATGTGTGAGATAGACTCCAGTGAAGGTATAAGTGATAAGAACGTTTGGGTTAAAATCATACTAATGTAATTTTGTTGAATGATTACGTGTCACGTCCCATCCAAAAATATAATCAGCCACGAATTTGCATGAAGACCAGTTGCTGACTAGTCATAGTCATAGAGTACCCACATTGTCAGTTGCACAGAATTATGCGTCATGAATGTGGTAGAAAAAGGCAGCTTACTTTTCTGTTATTTTGTAAGCCAAAGTGATAGAGTAGAATAAGATGCTAAAAAAAAGTGAGATGTCATTTCTGTTCCTAGAATGGATTTTTTCCTATTCTCTCTTGTACTCTGGTCATTCTTCATTGGTAGGAAAGTGAAGTGATATCAGAGCCAAAGGTAGGTCATTGGCAGAGTGGATAACATGCCTGATTATTGATTATATTGACCATTGATTAATGGTTTGAGCCTTGGCTGGCTTGACCCCTGGATGGTGATATACTATATAATGGGAAAAAAAGTAACAGAGGGCAAGAAGCCTTTATTATCGCCACACATACATTACAGCACAGTGGGATTCTTTTCTTCACATATCCCAGCTGAGGACGTCGGGGTCAGAGCACAGGGGCAGCTATGATAGTGCAGGGCCTTGTTCAATTGCCCAACAGTGGACTTTGATGGTGCTGGGGCTTGAATCCCGATCTTCCAAGCAACAACCCAGAGCCTTAACCGCTTGAGCAACCACTGCCCCAACTATGAAGGCTATGAAACTATGACTATAAAAAGACTATGTGGTCAGTCAGATTTAAGGAAAGTATTCAATATAGTTTACATAAAAATATGATTTCATTGCTTATACTAAATTTAGTTACATTTTTTTGGTAATTTCTAGGTTTAATGATGTAGTGTGAGCGTGATTAATAATGTAGTATTAACATAAACTGGAGCCTCGCAAGGATGTTGGTGTTGAGGGAACTGCAGTATAACTATAGTGTTTAATTTAGCCAGTTAAACATGTATGGTAGAATAGTACTGTGGTAATGTGTCTGTTGAGTAACATCTGTGTTATGGGTTTCAGTAGCCTTTATTTGTCACATATACATTACTGCATAGTGAAATTCTTTCTTCACATATCCGATCCTTGGAGGGTTGGGGTCAGGGCACAGGGTCAGCCATGATACAGTGGAGCAGGGGGAGTTGGGGGCATTGTTCAAGGGCCCAATGGTGACAGCTTGGCAGTGCTGGGGCTTGAGCCACGCTCTTCCAATCAACAACCCAGGGCCTTAACCACTTGAGCCGCCAACACCACTAGATGGTGGAGCATGGCTTTAGGGATTTGTGATTTATTCAGCTACAAGCGCTTTATTGATATCAGGCATGGGCATGAAGGTCTAGCATGTAATCAGGGTGTTCAGTGGGGTTTAGTCAGAGTCAGGGCTCTGTGCAAAGTACTTGAGTTCTTCCACTCCAATCTTAACATGTCTTATCATGTCTTGGAGCTAGACAGGAGCATGTTGGAAAAGGTTCGAGTCTTTTAGTTCCAGTTAAGAGAAACAGTAATGCGACATCATACATAAAATTGTTGATAATAGTGTGGCAACAGTTAATGTGATAGTCAGGGATCCTCATACGCTTGGCCATGTAGTCTAGCTTAGTGATTAAGGACTTTTGGGTTTAGCTTATAGATCAGAAGGTCATGAGATTGAATCTCATTGCTTGCTTGTGTCCTGTCTCAATTGTTTCTCCTTTTTTGGACTTTCAACTGTCTTGGCAAATCCCAACATTGGAAAGAGACGCCAGATTAGCATTTGGAGTAATCTGGACAATTAAAGCTAAGATAAGAATGGCATGGATACTGACGTTTGTGTTATATTGAAGTTAAGTTGTTTAGTGGATCAACTGGTTACGTGTCTGGAAGCTTGATCAGAAGGTTGGGGTTCAAGCACTAGCACTGCCAAGCTGCCACTGCTGGGTCCCTGAGCAAGGCCCTTAACCTTCTCAGCTCCAAGGGTTCTGTATCATGGCTGAGCTTTTGCTCAACCTCCAATGTTGGGATATGCAAAGAAAGAATATCACTTTGCTATAATGTATATATGACAAAAATAAAGTCTTTATAATGTTCTTAGTGACTATAAACTGTTAATAGAAAGGACACTATCAACATTTACATTATTTACTGTCCAGTGTCACCCAAATGAGGATGAGGTTTCCTTCTGAGCCTGGGTCCTCTCAAGGTTTCTTCCTCATGTCATCTCAGGGAGTTGTTCTTTGCCACTGTTGCCTCAGGCTTGCTCATTAGGGATAAATATTAGAGATAAATAGCAACTTAACTTTAAACTTCATCATTTTAATCTATGTTTCTATACTTCTGTAAAGCTGCTTTGAGGCAATGTCCATTGTTAAAAGCACTGTACAAATAAATTGAATTAAATTGAATTGAATTAAAGGACATTCTTTAATTTCTGTACATATGACATCTCCTTTCATCTTACTTCATATTCTACAAATCAATCACTGGATACATTCTTATGGGTTTAAAAAAAATATGACCCACTTTTTTCCAGGATGTGGAGCAAAGAACGATGTTTATTAGCTGATTTTTATGCACCACTGACTTGTTAAATCTGGTGCTGTGGATGTTTGTTTTATTTTTTTGGTTTGTCTCTCTGGGAGAACCTCTTAAGGTTTCCTAAAGGTGTAGCCTAACAACTGAGTGTTTTCTGATCGCAGAAAGTTCCAAGTGAAATCCCTGAAGGAAACTAATAACCATTAGCTAACCAAAGAACGCTTGGGGAATTTTTTTTCCCCCTAAGAGTGTACAAGTGCTCTCATTCCTTCCATGAGGACACAGATTCATCACTATGATATTAAGCAAAGTTTCATAGTTAAAGAAATGCAGGAGCTTGTAGGAAATATATTAATAAAACAAATGGAAGTGGTTGGAGAGCATTCTGCAGTCCAGCTCATAGTTATCCATAGTCACATTTTTGGGTTGAAACAAAAAAAAGACTTTTCAATTAAAATGTTCTCGAAGGCTAAGACCTAGGCATTATTTCTCGATGGCCGCGGCATGAGTTATGTTCATGTTCGGAGCTAATCTATTCAGCACAGTCTGGTCTGGACAAGAGTGTGTGTTGAGCTTCAGCTAAAAGATTAAAGCATTCTTCCATGCGCCACCGTTTCCCCCACTGCTTCCCCTCACACAGCCGTGGAGTTTGAGAGGCGATGCAGTTGATTTTTCCTACCCGTCTTTTTTCCGTGACATCATTCAGAAATTGCGGCGCTAAATGAAGCGTCCCCTGCCGGTCCTGTCAAGCAGAGGACTGCCAGGCCACAGATCCTTCAGAGCAAATGTAAATGTCACAAAGCCAACCTGTCCTGATGGCTAGGAAGGAGTGTCCTCAGCCACAGGAAGTCCATTACTGAGCCAAAGACACTTTTTAAGTAAAGGTACTAATTTGGGTTTGAAAGGCAGTAATTTAGTCCATGGGACTAGAGCAGAAAGCCTTTCAGTGCATCAGAAGAAGGTCTAAAGGAAAACTGCAGGACTTTTTTATTTAAAGGTGTTAAGAACAATTCACTTTGATCTCAAACTTAGCAGAACTACTGAAGCAGTCATCTATTACATTGCTAACGTTTGGAAATAAAAGACTAAAAAAGACTGCAGCCAAGTCTGTCATTCATCAGTTTGGACTTTAAGACCTGGGCAAAAGATTTTGGAACCTTGATTTCTTGATTTCCAATGGAGGATATAATTTTGCGCCAAAAAAGGAGGAAGTCTAGTATACTAGTGATGTGTCGTTCACGAACGAGCCAGCTCATTCAGTTGACTCTTTTATGTAAGAACTGACTCACATTTAGGCAGTGCTGCTTTTATTGCAGTGTAATTTAAATCAGTCAAAATGCTTCCATGGAAACCTTTTGAGTCTAATCTGAGAAAGTATAAACGATGATAAACGTTTGATTGTCTCCGGTGTGTGTATGAAGCAGCATGACAGAGAGGATCGTCTTCACGGCTGCTTGTTCACGATGTACGCATGTAGTAAAGTGCGTTTTATTGAAATATTTCATTTTTTGTTTCTTTGTAGAACAATTTCAGATGAAGAATTTCACAGTAAGGGCAAAATATCACAAAATTTATCTGGTTTAATAATAAAAAAAAAAATAAGTCAGTGAGTCAGGGGGATGAAAGAATTGATTCACTGATGAGTCGAATCAAATCATCTGACTCACTGAACCGAGCTGGAATTTCCATCACTACAAGATCCATCACAGAGTACAAGAACGTAAAATAAGAACAGTTACACACTGTTTAGTTTAAAGATTTTAACAGTGTGATGAATAAATAAGTTAATAGTTAACAGTGTGATGAATAAATAAGTAATGCGAATATATATATATATATATATATATATATATATATATATATATATATATATATATATATATATATATATATATATATATATATATATAGTTATATACTTACATATATACATACATACATATATATATATATGTGTATATATATATATATATATATATAGAGAGAGAGAGAGAGAGAGAGAATTAGAATTGTTTTTGGTGTCTCTTCATTATTATTGAATTATTTAGTAATTGAACGTTTATTATATGTTTTAAATATGAACATTAGGTATCTGGTTAGATGGGAATCTGACTTTTTCAAGCAGAATTTTCCGAGTTGACTTGTTGCGACACTGAATGATGCACACACTGTGATCGATTTGATTTACTTATATTAGCTAAAATCTAAAATATTGCCCAATTGCAACGCAGGCCTTACACACTACAGCGCTGGGGTGATTTTCAGAAGTTTTTTCCGCACTTCGTGAGCTTCACTGGGAAAGCTGATGAATGTTGACTCACATAACATTCAGATATTTTCCTTGATAGACGATAAGGTTATTTTCCCCCTAACCAGATGTTCTCCCATAGCCATGTAGCACATTAAAACATAAGGAAACATAATCCAAGCTGCAGAGCACAGACAGTGAAAACACTGCTGCTGTTACGCAGGACAATGCACAGAGGATTTCATTCTCCTGCATTAGCACTTTCTTCAGCTATGTTCATTTCTGCTCTCTCTTAAAGTCTTAATTCCACTCATTTTTCAACATGGCCATGAGCACCAGCTTCTCACTTATTGTCTTTAATTTTCTTATATATTAGAAAGACTGACAAAGCACCTAGCCTCCCGGTGGGGGGGTGTAGGCTTTCAACGGCTTAATGTTAATAGACAGGCTAATTAGCATCGTGTTTGAGGTAACGTGCTAATTAAGCGTATGTCTTTGCATATGTCTGACACTGTGCAGTAACCTGCTGATTCCCTAGCACATAGCAGAACCCTGATTGAGAACATTGGCTTCATGTGCTGCTTGATCAGTCGTGTGAAACGCCTTGGTATGATTCTGATGAAGGCTTTGGCCACGGAGAAGCACACAGGGGACAGTGTTAGAGATTTGTCTAAAAAAGAAAAGAGAAGAGGCGCGCTTTATATGACACAGCACTGCAATCATTTTTTACACAAATAATTCTTTTTTAAAATTTACTAATTTACTAATTGTAATTACTAATTAAAGAACCACAAAGGAAGCCATTTTTCTACACACCTTAAAAAAATAAAATAAAAAATAACAAAATTGCAATTTAAGGGTTATTTGGTTTCCATATTGGGGAAGCTTATAACAAATACCCTACATTTTTTCCCCTACTGTATGAAAAAACATTAAGAACACCCAACAGATCTAAACAGAGCTACCATCCTCATTTCTCAAACTCAGACATGACAAATATGTATTAGAACATTTTAATTCTTTAGCACTTTGGCCTCCAGCTGAACCACTAACTCTGTCTGGCCACCATTACCTGTCTCTTATGTTTTCTTAATAACTTCTCTGGCGGTTGTTCAGCTCCCAAGATGCAAACAGAAGACTGTAGATCTGGCAGATTCTTCTGGGTTTAAAGTCACAAGCCAATCTGATTGAGCCATGATGTCGCACTTTGCAATCGGATTAATATCTCTTGGCATCAAGGCACGCACCTGATGACCTCTTAAATAGCAAGGAGTCTAATATCTTCTGGATCTACTTACTCAATTTTGGAAGAATGTCTGACATGTTTTCTAATGAAACACAGCCATATAGGTAATGATGGAGAAAAAAAATAACTGTGGGTGTTTAAAATTACTTTTGTGGACTATAATTAAAACCAATAAACGTCTGAACCTGATCAAAATAGTGTTTATAGATGCCTGTAAACTGTTGGTTTATTTACACAGCGCAGATTAGCATGATGCACACAATGAAGAAGCCTTTATTATTGCCACACATACATTACAGCACAGTGGAATTCTTTTCTTCGCATATCCCAGCTGAGGAAGTTGGGGTCAGAGCACAGGGGCAGCTATGATACAGGACCCCTGGAGCAGAGAGAGTTAAGGGCCTTGCTCAATTGCCCAGCAGCGGCAGCTTGAACCACAATCTTCTGATCAACAACCCAGAGCCTTAATCACTTGAGCCACCACTACCCCTCAAAAAAATCTGTATAACCACTGAACCCTGACAATGGATGGGTGTATTAGTCTAAATGAATGGCAATAGAATATAAAATAACTATTACTCTACACCTAAATTTCCCATTTTGTGCACTTCATCTTTGTGGACTTTTTTTTTAAGACAAGGAAGATTTTATGTTTTAGAAAACATGGCAATCACCAGCCAGGTATTTCAGTGTCAATGAATAGCACAATTAAAATATGGACGTAGAAAAACATAGAGTTAGGACATCAGCAAACTTAGTAACAGCAATTGCTCTGTTTCATCAAGTTAATTAAATAATTTAGCTCAGATTTTATATTTCCATTGCTGTTAAGAAATTCATACCTATAGCTAGCCAGTGAAATTGGTTGGCGAATGGATGGATGGATGGATGGACGGATGTGTCCTGCACACAGCTGAACACTGAACGCCATTGGGATGAACTGGAACACCGACTAAACCCCCGACCTCCTCACTGTTCTAACAACAGTGTCTGATCTCACTAATGATCTTGTCATGAAATCTCCACAGCCTCGCTCCAACATCTAGTGGAAAACCTGAGTGGAGTTAATTATAACAGCAAAGTCTGGAATCGGGTTGGATGCTGATCAAACCACAAACCTTAGGTTATAAAGTATATATGATGACATGCTTGGACTGTCACTAAAATGGCATATTAGTGAGCCATGTTATAGCGAGGTTTCATTCTAAAACTTTGTGATTCAATTAGCTTTTGCTTGTCTTAAGCTTCTCCCAATTTCCATAATGTAATTAAAGTGAATTATGGGGTTTTAAGCACATATAAAATATAGGAATACTGAAGTTATATGGATTGACTTAAGACTAATAGGATGAAAAATTTAACTAGCTAAAAGCTTGTAAATTTTCTTCTTTTTCTTCTTCATCTTCTTTTTCTTTAATAATAATAATAATAATAATAATAATTATTATTATTATTATTATTATTATTGATTCATTTACATATTTATTATAATATATTATTGAAAAAGCAGGGAAATTTGCAAAGTTACAGCAGCAAAAGGATAAAAATAACTAATTAATTTATTGATTATTTGCTGCTATGATAATATTCAGTATCACTAGCACAGCAGTAAGATTTAGAGAAGCATTAAAGTTAAGGCCAAATGTATTAAATATTTCACTTTCTCATTTGTACACAACTCACATCATCTGTGAGAGAGCAAACAGAGTTACAGGTGCAGTAGGTCCTAAAATATCATACTGTTATATATGACCCTTTAGTCAATCATATTCCTGGACCAGTGTTTCTTAATGCAATAATTATATCAGTAAATAGTCATTTAACAAAGCGCTGCATAGAGATGCACAATGTAGACAAAATATTTTGCTTCCTTGTCTCCATAGTGGATGTTTCACAGTGTGCACTGCCATATTAGGCTACTGAGGTCCATCTCTGTCTCATCTCTTCACTGCTTACACACCACAGAAGACCACGGTCTTCGGCTTCACACACTCGCTGGATTAGTGTGGAATGAGCGGCGCTTTCATCTCTGTCATGTCTATTCACTATTTTATCCCTATAATTTAGAATAAAAGACATTTTTCGATTTGTTCAGTTTGTTTTCAGAGAGATTTAGAAATGAAACAGAGCAGAGTCCAAGCAGGAGGCCAGTGAAATTGACCAGAAACTACTGGAAAAGAGAAACAAAACTAAACACGGCGCTTGACGTAAATGCTGTAAATCAGTGCTTCTGGTCCGAGCAAGCCAAAGCATTCATCAGATTCTGTAACACCCTGAAAGTGATAACTAATAAAAAAAAAAGTCTAAAGAGAAGGAGAAGATGGTAAAGTGTATAGAATTAAATTAAAAAATATATATACACTGTAGACTGCCAGGCATGGAAAGAACATGTGGAAGATGCTTCAGCACTACCCTACATGTCAGATGTTTGTCATGATTTATTATGTTTTGTGGGCCTCAAGCCATTTTCTTTATTCTTTTGGTTTAGGTTCTTGAGCTGAGGCAGATTTATCTTGTCCATTTCATCCCAATTAGTTGGTCCAACACTGACAATCAGCTGATTCCTGACACTGATCTCATTAATAAACAAGTCAACTACTTAAGTAAGATTCTGTCACCAGGTTAAATGAACCATCAGACATGCTGGCTGTGTGTTTTAAGACAAGTTCACACACATTTACAAGATACACACTATTGCCAAAGGTTTGTAGACACCTGACTATCAGAGCCAGATGTGCTTGTTGAACATCCCATTCCAGATTTATTCCCCTTCTGGGAAGGTTTTCCACTAGATGTTGGAGTGTGACTGTGGGTCTTCAGCTACAAGAGCATTACTGAGATCAGACATTGATGTTGTAAGAGTGAGGTGCAGTCGGTGTTCCAGTTCATCCCAGTGGTGTTCAGTGGGGTCAGGGCTCTGTGCAGGACACTCAAGGTTCACTTTAAACTTAACCTGTCTTACCGTGTCTTTGTGTACAGGAGCATTGTCATGCTGGAACAGTGTTTGGGTCTTTTGGTTCCACTGACATGAAATTGTAAAGTTGTATTATGAGAGTATAATGGAAATAGACAGGTTTGTATTTTCATCAAGACTTCTTTCAAATGTAGCAATAGAGAAAAGAAATGTTTTTCCAATTCCTTTTTTTGCCAGGAATCCATAAAAACATACACAAAACAAAACAAAAAAATGCCTGTGCACCAGGGATAGGAGTCTGCAGAACAGTTCCATAGACAAGCCCAAAAAGTATTTATTCTATTGATTTAGTTGCATTGAAGAACTTGGTTATTAACTTGCCCTCAGTTCCTAATACATAGTTCCTAATACATTGTGCGCTTTATTAAAGACAGGTGTAATTAATACACGATCCTTTCTTAGATGTTCCACTGAAAGTTTAATTTTAAAATAAACAATTTACCTGGAAGCTAACCAAAAATGGTAATGTAGGATCTTCAAAAACGTTTTACTCTAGTGTATTTATTGCAAAACTTACAACCAACAAAAGAAAACCTGAGAGTCGGTTTTGCTCTTTAGGCAAAAGTTCAACATCATTAAAGACGTCTTTTAGGGAACACATAAATGTCACTGTTTTTTACGACCTTGGTTTCAAACTGTACGTGGCACCGACTGTGAATTTATTTAGAATGACATCAAGATCTGGACTGAGCCAGAAACACAATTTATGACTTGAATATGATGCAAACTAGAATATCATATCAATAAACACGTCAATAAATGACCATCTGTGGACTGTATTGTATCAGACGTGCAAAGTCTAGAGCTGTGTGAGTGTGCCAAAACATTTTGGCAACACATGCTGATTTTCTGAATAAGGCAGGTCTGGTGTTTCACTCTGAACATGTTCAGCCCCTCACTGCAAGCTTCTAGTGGGGTGTTTGATGCAAATGGTTGCACTTCAGTGCTCAGAAGTATGTCACCATTCTTACAGCATACATTCCGTCCTGAACAACAGTGAATGCTGTTCTGTCGTTTTGAGGCAAAAACACAGTTCGTGCCGCTCTAAATTTACAGATACACAAGCCACAGCTGCACTAACAACTCTTCAGTAAGCTATAGAATAAGCTGGTAAATAGACCACACATTGTTTGGCTTGCAAATTCTCTACTATTGTGAATTGCTAGCAAAATGGATTCATCTTACGTCTGATTTATAGAAGTACATAAACATGGCTGTACTATAGCTTCACAGGACAGTGGAATTCTTTACTTTGCATATCCAAGCTTTTGGAAGTTGTGGTCAAAGCACATGGTCAGATTTGATACAGCATCCTAGAGCACTGAGGTAAATGGCCTTGCTCAAGGCAGCTTGGGGGTGCTGGGGCTTGAACCACCAACCTTCTGGTCAACAATCAAGTGGCTTAATCACTTGAGCCGCCAATGACGAAAGCTTAAGCTTAACGATAGTGTCAACTGACATGGTGTTGCAGCAGATAGCTCAAGCTCCAGGATTCCTGCTTTGCTCCTCAGCTTGGATGTCTTTCTAGAGTTTTGCACATTCTTATCTTGTGCATATGGAGTTACTCAGGGTTCTTTCTTTCTTCCAACTGTCCAACCATGATGTAAGTGAGTGTGAAAGTGTGTGCATGGTGCTCTTCACTGGGCTGGAATTCTATCCATGTTGTATTCCCTTCTTTCACCCATGGTTCCCAGGATAAATTCCCTGATTATTGAAGTTTGCTGAAGGTGAACAAAAACTACAGACTTTGGTGTTGTGTTGTTTTAATGGTTGTCATGAAATTGTAAATGATCTTCTTCCCTCAAGCACCAGGTCTTGGTTCCAAACCAGCAGTCATTCATTCAAACCAAACCCAATTGAACAACCAAGTACCAACTCTGTTGTTGGAACACAAGAGTTTCTGATTAGGAACCAGAACCTTGTCAGTGGACCTCCAGAGCATGTGTCAGAACGATCCAAACTGGTGGTAAAATAATTTTGCTATCTTATGAGTATCACTCTGAGCAGCTATAAGTGACACATTGAATTTAACACATTAATAAAATGTACATTTTATTTCACACTAACGATCTTTATACCACAGGTGCTGCTGGATTCTCAATTCTGATTAGCTTCAAGTTTTTCTATTAGAATGTCTGTGCTCTCTGATGTGCTGAAGTTTGTTTCACTTTGCATTTTTTTTGCTTTTTCTTATTAACTTTATGAGAACTTGCAAAGTGGTAAAGAAACAGCTATTTCTAAGTGCTATAATGGAAGTAATAACTGGAAGTAACTTGTTTTGTGGATATTGTACAATATTAACTGTAAATGAATAAATAGTATGACATGCAATTCTAAATTGTGGCAAATTTTGAGGCTGTGCTGATATTATTATTTGTAATCAAATAAATTTGGTGTATCACTTGTACCAATCTTGTTGTTGAGTTTTAAATACATTTAACAGAATCCAAAATAAGACTCTTGCCATTACTACTCCATTTGTATAACCATGTTACTATTTTATTTTTATTAATCTTTGCTACTACTGTTAGTGTAAATTCTTCTTCTTCAATGTTCAAGATTCCTACTTTGACTGGTGATTACAGCTGAACTACGAACATCTGTCTCTTCTACAGACAAAATCTTCTGTTGATTAAGACACGAAGAAGCGAGCTTTGTCATGCTAATTCCCTCCTTCTGCCAAATTCAAGAAGCTGCCTCGCCTAGCACAACTTTTTCCAATTTTCAAATCAAAGCCAGATTGTGAAATAATGGCTTTTTGGCTGACACACAGCTAGTGCTTGTCATCCAGCTTCTTCTATCTTCACTAATTCATGCACACATATCAACCTCACTCAAGTATAAGAGACAAAATTAGGCTGTTCAATTTATTATCTGTGTGTTTGTGAAATATAGAGCTGCAAGTCCAAGGGATCAGTCTAAACATAAAAAGCTAAGCCAAGCAATCAGTTAAAACATAAAAAACTAAACCTGTCATAAAGATAAAAACTAATCAAAACCAACATTTTAAACATCTCTAACTTTAAAGACTAAAACTTGCTCCAACCTGTATTTCAAAACTTTTTAGAACCTTTGATTTAAACACTAAAAATACACAGTAACCCGAGATTCTAAGATTAAAACAAAGCCCAATCTCATGTAAAGACTAAAGGCTAAAGTAAACTGTTAAGATTAAAACTAAACCTACACCAAACCCTGAGCTGAATTACTAAAAAACACACAAAATTAACCCCTAAAAACACCCTAAACCATCAATTTCTACAAACTCAAATCTCAAAAACTTTACTTAAACTCCACCAAGTTAAATGTTATTTAAATCTTTGGTTTAAACACTTAAAAACAACCTAAACTTTAAATTCAGTCCCTAAAAATAACACAAATCATCAGTTTATAACCAATAAATATAACCAATACAGTTTAAAGACTAAAAACATCCCAAAATATCAGGTTAAACTCTAAATATATTCCAGGACATCAGCACTAAAAGAAACCTAATCCTTAAATGTATTCATTTAAATGTTTTATTTATTCACTATTTACGCTTAAGTGTAAATAAAAACAGCACAAACCACCAGGTTAAACATCACAAACAACTTTACATGTTCAGATTATACATTAAATATAACCCAAGCCCTTAGTTTCACCAAAACTATATGAAATACTAATTTTAAACACTAAAAAACAACCCAAATCTTCTGGTTTAACACTGAAACAACCCAAATCCTCAGCTTAAACACTAAACAACTCAAATCCTCAGTTTAAACACTAAAACAACTCAAATCCTCAGCTTAAACACTAAAACAACTCAAATCCTCAGTTTAAACACTAAAACAACTCAAATCCTCAGTTTAAACACTAAAACAACTCAAATCCTCAGTTTAAACACTAAAACAACTCAAATCGCCAGTTTAAACACTAAAACAACTCAAATCGTCAGTTTAAACACTAAAACAACCCACATCCTCAGTTTAAACACTAAACCAACTCAAATCCTCAGCTTAAACACTAAAACAACTCAAATCGTCAGTTTAAACACTAAAACAACCCAAATCCTCAGTTTAAACACTAAACCAACTCAAATCCTCAGCTTAAACACTAAAACAACTCAAATCCTCAGTTTAAACACTAAAACAACTCAAATCCTCAGTTTAAACACTAAAACAACTCAAATCCTCAGCTTAAATGCTAAAACAACTCAAATCCTCAGTTTAAACACTAAAACAACTCAAATCCTCAGCTTAAACACTAAAACAACTCAAATCCTCAGCTTAAACACTAAAACAACTCAAATCCTCAGTTTAAACACTAAAACAACTCAAATCCTCAGTTTAAACACTAAAACAACTCAAATCCTCAGCTTAAACACTAAACAATTCAAATCCTCAGTTTAACACTTAACTGAAATCCTCAGTTTTAACATTAAAACAACTCAAATCCTCAGTTTAAATACTAAAACAACTCAAATCCTCAGTTTAAACACTTAAACAACTCAAATCCTCAGCTTAAACACTAAACAACTCAAATCCTCAGCTTAAACACTAAACAACTCAAATCCTCAGCTTAAACACTAAAACAACTCAAATCCTCAGTTTAAACACTAAAACAACTCAAATCCTCAGCTTAAACACTAAAACAACTCAAATCCTCAGTTTAAACACTAAAACAACTCAAATCCTCAGCTTAAACACTAAACAACTCAAATCCTCAGCTTAAACACTAAAACAACTCAAATCCTCAGTTTAAACACTAAAACAACTCAAATTCTCAGTTTAAACACTAAAACAACTCACATCCTCAGTTTAACACTTAACTGAAATCCTCAGTTTTAACATTAAAACAACTCACATCCTCAGTTTAAACACTAAAACAACTCAAATCCTCAGCTTAAACACTAAAACAACTCAAATCCTCAGCTTAAAGACTAAAACAACTCAAATCCTCAGTTTAAACACTAAAACAACTCAAATCCTCAGTTTAAACACTAAAACAACTCAAATCCTCAGCTTAAAGACTAAAACAACTCAAATCCTCAGCTTAAAGACTAAAACAACTCAAATCCTCAGCTTAAACACTAAAACAACACAAATCCTCAGCTTAAAGACTAAAACAACTCAAATCCTCAGCTTAAACACTAAACAATTCAAATCCTCAGTTTAACACTTAACTGAAATCCTCAGTTTTAACATTAAAACAACTCAAATCCTCAGTTTAAACACTAAAACAACTCAAATCCTCAGTTTAAAGACTAAAACAACTCAAATCCTCAGCTTAAACACTAAAACAACACAAATCCTCAGCTTAAACACTAAAACAACACAAATCCTCAGTTTAAACACTAAAACAACTCAAATCCTCAGCTTAAAGACTAAAACAACTCAAATCCTCAGCTTAAACACTAAAACAACACAAATCCTCAGCTTAAACACTAAAACAACTCAAATCCTCAGCTTAAACACTAAAACAACTCAAATCCTCAGCTTAAACACTAAAACAACTCAAATCCTCAGCTTAAACACTAAAACAACACAAATCCTCAGCTTAAACACTAAAACAACTCAAATCCTCAGCTTAAACACTAAAACAACTCAAATCCTCAGCTTAAACACTAAAACAACTCAAATCCTCAGTTTAAACACTAAAACAACTCAAATCCTCAGTTTAAACACTAAAACAACTGAAATCCTCAGCTTAAACGCTAAAACAACTGAAATCCTCAGTTTAAACACTAAAACAACTCAAATCCTCAGTTTAAACACTAAAACAACTCAAATCCTCAGCTTAAACACTAAAACAACTCAAATCCTCAGCTTAAACACTAAACAACTCAAATCCTCAGTTTAAACACTAAAACAACTCAAATCCTCAGTTTAACACTTAACTGAAATCCTCAGTTTTAACATTAAAACAACTCAAATCCTCAGTTTAAACACTAAACCAACTCAAATCCTCAGTTTAAACACTAAAACAACTCAAATCGCCAGTTTAAACACTAAAACAACTCAAATCCTCAGCTTAAACACTAAAACAACTCAAATCCTCAGTTTAAACACTAAAACAACTCAAATCCTCAGCTTAAAGACTAAAACAACTCAAATCCTCAGCTTAAAGACTAAAACAACTCAAATCCTCAGCTTAAACACTAAAACAACACAAATCCTCAGCTTAAACACTAAAACAACTCAAATCCTCAGCTTAAACACTAAAACAACTCAAATCCTCAGTTTAAACACTAAAACAACTCAAATTCTCAGTTTAAACACTAAAACAACTCACATCCTCAGTTTAAACACTAAAACAACTCAAATCCTCAGCTTAAAGACTAAAACAACTCAAATCCTCAGTTTAAACACTAAAACAACTCAAATCCTCAGCTTAAAGACTAAAACAACTCAAATCCTCAGCTTAAAGACTAAAACAACTCAAATCCTCAGCTTAAACACTAAAACAACACAAATCCTCAGCTTAAACACTAAAACAACACAAATCCTCAGCTTAAAGACTAAAACAACTCAAATCCTCAGCTTAAAGACTAAAACAACTCAAATCCTCAGCTTAAACACTAAAACAACACAAATCCTCAGCTTAAAGACTAAAACAACTCAAATCCTCAGCTTAAACACTAAAACAACTCAAATCCTCAGCTTAAACACTAAAACAACACAAATCCTCAGCTTAAAGACTAAAACAACTCAAATCCTCAGCTTAAACACTAAAACAACTCAAATCCTCAGCTTAAACACTAAAACAACTCAAATCCTCAGCTTAAACACTAAAACAACACAAATCCTCAGCTTAAACACTAAAACAACTCAAATCCTCAGTTTAACACTTAACTGAAATCCTCAGTTTTAACATTAAAACAACTCAAATCCTCAGTTTAAACACTAAAACAACTCAAATCCTCAGCTTAAAGACTAAAACAACTCAAATCCTCAGCTTAAAGACTAAAACAACTCAAATCCTCAGCTTAAACACTAAAACAACACAAATCCTCAGCTTAAAGACTAAAACAACTCAAATCCTCAGCTTAAACACTAAAACAACTCAAATCCTCAGCTTAAACACTAAAACAACTCAAATCCTCAGCTTAAACACTAAACAATTCAAATCCTCAGTTTAACACTTAACTGAAATCCTCAGTTTTAACATTAAAACAACTCAAATCCTCAGTTTAAACACTAAAACAACTCAAATCCTCAGTTTAAACACTAAAACAACTCAAATCCTCAGTTTAAACACTAAAAAAACTCAAATCCTCAGTTTAAACACTAAAACAACTCAAATCTTCAGTTTAAACACTAAAACAACTCAAACCCTTAGTTTAAGGAGTTCTGTGACAAATATTCAGTTTAAATACTAAACCAACATAAACCCTCCGTTTTAAAGCTAAAATGAACCAAAATGCTCCGTCTAAACACTAAAACAAACTAAATACTCAGTTTCAATTAAATACTAAATACTTCAATTAAATACTAAGCACTTAATCAGTCAATTTAAATACTAAGAACAACCCAGCCCTTTAGTTTAACCAACTAAACTCTCTAAACACTGAAAACTAGCTAATCTCAGTTTAAACAACACAACATAAGCTCTCAGTCTAAACTTTAGAAAACAAGCTAAACTTCTAGGTTAAACACTGAACTCCCAGTTTAAACAGTAGACATAAGCTCTGCTTTCAGTTTAGACGAAAACTAAATGAAAACCTCAGTTTAAACCCTAAAACCATCAAGACTAAATACAATCTGTGAACATTAAATTCCCCACATCCAGAGAAACTCTTAAATTAAGGACTAAAACAAACCCAATACCGTAGTTGAAGGACTAATAGTAACTTGTGTCAGTGTTTTGGGACAAAAATGAAAATAAAACCCTCAGCCAGGAAGAGGAGGCAGAGTGAGAGCAGCACTAAATCCTCCAAACTAAATTTTCCCACAACCAGAGGAAGAGTTCACACTTCACACCAAGCCACAGCTGGAAGCCAGCTCTGTCCGAACCCTGTGCGTGTGTGTGTGTGTATGTGTATGTGTGTGTGTGTGTAAGTCAGCGTAAAAGCCCCCCTCTCTGTGTTGAGGAACGCTCTCTGTGATATGGCCTCTCTGTCAGACGGAGCAAGAGGCTGGGCCAGAGCGAGCACACACTGCAATGTGAGCTGAGATTCAGAGAGCCAGAGCAGCGAGCTCGCTTTTGAAACACACTCTCACACACTCGTCAATGGACCAATATGTGACCATTAAGAGGCAGCTTCTGCACAGACCCATCTTCAGGTAAGAAGAGATGAGAAATGGGATCAAACCACTGAACTGCTTGAGCTGGGACATTACAGGTGGACGCCGTGTGTGTGTGTGAGTGTGTGTGTGTGGCTTGTTTGTGTGTTAGATGCAGATTTAAAGTAGTTCAACTTGCTTCTCTTGGTGGAGGAGTGATGTTTTTCGTATTGTGTGAGTATGCGAAACTTTCTAGGAAAGTTGTTGTCTTTTTTGGAACATTGCAAAAAAACGATATTGTGTGAGCATGATTAAAAATGATGGAATACAGCCACTTGACTTATCTATTTTAAAGTATCTCTGTTTTAGTATCACACACACACTTTAGGGACACTTTAAAGTTTGTGAGTCAGATCAGAGTGGCGTTCGCTAAACGACCCAGTGTGTTGTGGTTATACGGTCATTAGAGGCAGGTTACATGGTTCCGGTTCATTTTCAGAGCCTCATTATTCTGAAAAGGCCACTAATGGCTTCTTCACATGTACAACGGAAAAGTGTGGTAAAGAGGAGCAGCTGTACAGCAGGTACTTCTCCACGCATTCCTCCACTCTTTATGAATCTAGTCGATGATCAATATCCCAAATTTTCCCAATGTTCCAGATCAACATTCCAGTGTAGAGATACATTAAAAGCAGTAGCATGAACATTTAGAATGTTTGCTTCAGTGTGATACTATTCAATATGATGTGATTTATTATTATGCAGTTTGATTTTATTTAGAAATGAAGTTTTGAGGAGTCAGACACCACACACACACACCACACTGACTGGGACTGACAGGTAGAAGCCATGCTTCTTTCACTGAGACTGATAGGTATTAAGGCCACACCTACTTTACTGAGACTGATAGGTATTGAGGCCACACCTACTTTACTGAGACTGATAGGTATCAAGGCCACATCTACTTTACTGACTGATAGGTATAGACACCACACCTCCCTCTGTGAGACTAACAGGTACTGAGGCCAGACTTTTTTTTTACTGAGACTGATTACTACAAAGGCCACACCTCCTTCACTGAGACTGATAGATATAGAGGTCAGACCTCCATCACTAAAACTGTTAAGTATAGATTCCACCCCTTCTTTACAAAGACTGACAGGTACTGAGGCCACACACCTGATGATTATGGGCTATATTCAGCAAAGTGAATCATCACAAAACTCATTGTGTGTGAAACAAGGATTGTAGGAAATATTAAGTGAAAAAGTATTTATAGATCCATACCACCTTCACTGAGACTGATAACTACTAAGGTCACACCTCCTTTGGTGAGATTGGGAATCATAAAGGCCACACCTCCTTCAATGAAACTGATAACTATTAAGATCACGCCTCTTTTAGTGAGATTGGGAACCATAGAGGTCAGACCTCCATCACTAAAACTGTTAAGTATAGATTCCACACCACCTTTACAAAGACTGACAGGTACTGAGGCCACACCTCCTGTCCTGAGACTGATCGCTACAGAGGCCACACCTACTTCACTGAGACTAATAGGTACAGCAGCCATGCCTCCTTCAATGAGACTAATAGGTACAGCAGCCAAGCCTCCTTCAGTAAGACTGATAGGGACAGAGGCCACACCTCCTACACTGAGACTGATCACTACAGAGGCTACACCTTCTTCACTGAGATTGATAGGTCCAGAGACCACACCTCCTGCACTGAGACTAATAGGTACAGTGGTCACACCTCCTTTACTAAGACTACTAGGTCCAGAGACCACGACTTCTTCAGTGAGACTGATAGGTCCATAGGCCACCCCTCCTTCACTGAGACCGACAGGTTCAGAGATCACCCCTCCTTCACTGAGACCGACAGGTCCATAGGCCACCCCTCCTTCACTGAGACCGACAGGTCTATAGGCCACCCCTCCTTCACTGAGACTGACAGGTCCATAGGCCACCCCTCCTTCACTGAGACCGACAGGTCCATAGGCCACCCCTCCTTCACTGAGACCGACAGGTCCATAGGCCACCCCTCCTTCACTGAGACTGACAGGTTCAGAGACCACCCCTCCTTCACTGAGACTGACAGGTTCAGAGACCAACCCTCCTTCACTGAGACTAATAGGTACAGTGGTCACACCTCCTTTACTAAGAATAATAGGTTCAGAGACCACACCTCCTTCACTGAGACTAAAAGGTCCATAGGCCACCCCTCCTTCACTGAGACCGACAGGTTCAGAGATCACCCCTCCTTCACTGAGACCAACAGGTTCAGAGACCACCCCTCCTCCACTGAGACCGACAGGTTCAGAGATCACCCCTCCTCCACTGAGACCGACAGGTTCAGAGACCACCCCTCCTCCACTGAGACCGACAGGTTCAGAGACCACACCTCCTTCACTGAGACTAATAGGTACAGAGGCCACACCTGCACCACTCTCTAAAATATACTCTCAAAAAATACTGAAGACTTATGTTACACTCGTCTGTGATGATTATGGGCTATATTCAGCAAAGTGAATCGTCACAAAACTCCTTGTCCGTGAAACAAGGATTGTAGGAAATATTAATTGAAAAAGTATTTACAGATCCATACCTCCTTCACTGAGACTGATAACTACTAAGGCCACACCTCCTTTAGTGAGATTGGGAATCATAAAGGCCACACCTCCTTCAATGAAACTGATAACTATTAAGACCATGCCTCTTTTAGTGAGATTGGGAAATTTAAAGGCCACACCTCCCTCATAGGGACTGACAGGAGAGGCCAGACCTCCTCATTTGGATTGACAAACACAGATGTCATTGCGACTTCAACATGATTATGAACTTGATTATGTTTTATTTGAAAATGATTCACTTTTTATGCTTTTCGTTTTTTTTTCTCTGAAATCTCTCTTACACTGCTAACTTGGGCATCATTATAGACGACGGCCTTGCTCTCAATGTGTCTGCCGAGAGTTAACAGAATGAAAAATGAAGTGAAAACGAGTTCCATCTGGTCAGTATTACTGTGCAAAGCTCAAGTGTGTGATGGTGCACGGTTTGTGTGAGTCATAAACCCTCTGGATTGCATTTCTTTTATCTTTCTTTTATTTTTCTTTAATTTGTTAAAAAGTCAAGCTCTTACTCATCAGCGTTTGGGACACACAACAGTTACTTATAAGCAGCGCTCTGGACTCTTAAAAGGAAATAAAGCTCTCTTATTCATGGTTTGTTTATAAATAAAGACATCCCGCCCCGGGCTGCACTTAAAATCCCATTGGGTGGCGCATGATGACATCTGTAATTTATCTCAGGCCTTGACTTTGATAAGTGGCCCATGGGTTACTATGAAGCTCAGATGAACTGAGTGAGTCATGAATCAATTTTTACTCTCTCAAGCCTTACTCTCTCACGGTGCTCTGGGTTTGACCTTATGGATCTTTACGCAGATGTAAGGAACAGCTTTATGGAGGACCTTAAGACCTCTAAATGGCAGTGTTTACGTGCAAAGATTTACATAAATCTTATTGCCGTCATTCTGACTCTAGATTCCAAATGAACTGTTTATATACAGTATTTACAACTAACTCAGCAGTCTGTTGCAAATCTAAGTTAGCATGGCCAGATTTATTCACACACATATTACCATAACAATAAGAAATCTTTGAGTTTTGCTCGAGTGTGACAGGTAGCTAACCTTGGCTCAGTATGTTAGCGCAGTTTTCCATCTTAATGTTTGTCTCATCATAATCTCCTTCAAACATCCTACTGAATAGATTTTCCCAGACTTTCCACCTTCAACTGGATATCAATTTCATTTGACTTCTCATAGAGTTCTGTTCAAGTTTAAATGTTTGCAGGAACGTTAGATATTCCCATGAAACTATTATTGAGCTCCGTTCATAGGCTTAGACCTTGAGCTTCATCAGAATAACTGATTCCAGTTTAGATCCAATTCCCATTGCTATTTTGTCACTTTATTATTTAAATTTCTGGTAATTCAGGGTGAAAAGTTGTTCCTAAACTTTCATGGCACTCATCCATTCATTAATTGCAGTGGAAACAGGTTGAGAAGGTCAGTCCAGGCTTGTCTATCCCCAGCCACAGATTTCAGCCCCCCCTTTTGGATCCTAAGATATTCTCAAGCCAAATATGAGATATGATTTCTTCAGAACAGTCTGGTTCTGCCATAGTGTCTCCATCCAGAACAATGGAAGACGGATATGCCTCTACTGGTGGTCAACCAGCGGTATCCTTGTAATCCTTGTGCCCAAACCATCTCAACTGGCTACTCTTGATTTGGAGGATCCTTTACTGTGAATGGGCACAAGTCCACACCCTTCCATTTCACAGAAATTCATGCTCTTTTCCTGCTAGTAAAATGACAATCTATGTTTCAAAGCAGCTTCCATATGTCATCTAGCAAACTGCCAGTTCACCTGACCCCTACCTTTTATCTTGAAAGATGGCTCCATGTCATCATTTTGGGCTAAAGTCAACAGGGTCCTGTGGGTGTCCTGGCTACCATACACACACTTGTTGCCACCACCCTCAGGCCTGGCTCCACTGGTAGGTCCCAGTATCCCTAATGCAAACAGGTTACACATAGTCATTTTGTACTCCATAATGGTCATTAGGATCTCTCTTTATCTGACCTCTCCCATCAGATCTGTTCACCAAGGATGGCCCAACAGTTCTCGGTTCACCGAAGTACACAAGGCCCTTCACCATAACAAGGTCTCAGGCCACATAGGGCATGCTGAGATTACTGAGTAATTGAGAGTGAGGCTAGAGCTGTATAGAGTTTCATTCATATCACAGGCACTGGAGTGGTGTGACATATCAAATGTTTGTCAATGTGACAAATATGTTTTTCACTATCAGCAGCCATCATTAATAATAAATACCACATTCATGTTTTTGAGACAGATGCACTACTCTGTTTTAGTCTGTTTTTAGGTAGTTAGACCATATTCTGTATAGAAGGCCTTTTGGTCTTTACTTGTAAAGATATAATTTATGTATACTTCCTTGCGTCGTATGTTAATTTAAGGGAGAATTACACAAATAAATGGTGTAACATCAACACATACTGTATGTGGTGGAGAAATAGTAAGTCTGATGGTGAAGTGATTATTGTGATATTATTGGCAGTTAATGGTGATAATGATTTATATTTTATATATTATTATATATTTATATATTTTATATATTACTGGATTTTTTTGGCTCATAGATGCGAGGAAGACATTTATGAATTTTTTTCTAGTACCGAACAAAGTCATTCAAGACAGCACTGCCAACTTTCTAAACGTTATAGACTTTGCAGTTGACCACAAGAAAAGTGGATTAGAATTCAATTTCACACTACATGCTTATTCTGTACACATCCGACCTTGTTTTTTTTTTTTTAATTAAAAAGCAATTAATTAAATTGCATATTAGCCAAGTTAATGTCCTTCACACCGTTTACTTGTCCTGACATGTAACTTTACACATTGTCACTTTATTTAATAAGAAAATTGTTTGTTGACACATGATCTCCATTACTGAAAGATCATTTCCTTTTTACTTCTGATCTTGTTTGACGATGGCTAAGAGGTTGACCATTTTAATATTAAAAAAAAAAAAAAAGAATTCATGGACTCATGATGTCTTTTAGTTCTGTAACTATTTTCCCAACGTTGAAATTGAATAACCACGTTAACAGAGCACGTACCACATCTTAGGACAGTTTGGAAGAGAGTTCTGGATGCTTTATTCAACTTGGGACCATCTCTAAGATAAAACCTAAAGCATTTAGGATCCAATTGCAGTTTGTAATCTTAAACACAGGGGCTTTTCTTTTTACATTTGCGCAAGGCTACAATTTACCTGAACTTCAGCTGTCTACTGTACTTGGATCAACAGAACTGAAACCATATTGGGGTTACGGCTATTTCTGTGAAAACATCAAAACCATGATGTCGAGGGAAAACAACGCTCCATTGCACATTTTTCTGACCTGAGATCTCGATCACTCTGGTTATGAAAGCCACAGAGGACGTCTTTTAAATTACATTTTCATAGCCTGCTATGAAGTTCTTTAATTTGAAGAGTGGGATGAGATGATGTTGATGAGCTTTTAGCTGAAAGAAACGATGATTTTTTTTTTCTCCTGTAGGAACTGCTGATGTGGTTATGAATACAGATTGTAGTAGTTGCAGATTCCAGTTATGAGTCTCACACGCATGAAGCACATTGGTAACAAAAAACAGCTGCGCACAGCTTTAGGAGAGGTCTTCACACGTCACGGCACTTCCATATGGCCCAGAAGACAAAAACCAACATCATGCACAAATTTTGACTTTTTTTTTTTCCTGAGGTCTTGTTTCTGCTGTAATGATTCAAAAGCACGGATTCTGGGCATGCTGCAGGTTTGGATATGAGCCAGATGTGCTTCTGAAGCCTCACCTGTTCTGAATTCATCTGTTAATAAAATTGCCAGAGAAGATTAACAGACTAAACAGTCTCTAAACAGCAGCTCGTGAGTTCTGTCTGTGGGGAAGAAAAAAAAAATCACAGGAAGTTATAGGAACTCACAGGAAGTTTAAGAAGTTATAGTTTCTATAGAAACCATGTACACAGGGACTTGTGCGGTTGATGTGATGCGTAAATGGATCATAAAGCGTGAAATATGGTCTTGATATGGCGAGTTTTTCATGGATAAGGAGATCCATGTTTAGCATTTATGGAAGGAGTCTCCAGTGCTAATGCAGAGATAAGAGAAGAAGCCTTTATTATTGTCACATATAGATTTCTTTACATATCACATAACTTTGAAGGTTGGGGTCAGAGCACAGGGTCAACCATGATAGGGTCAACCCACTCCTGGAGTAGGGAGGGTTGGGGGTCTTCCTCAGGGGCCCAACAGTAGTAGCTTGGCGGTGCTGGGGCTTGAATCCCGATCCTTAACTGTAATCTGTTCTGTTAAGGATTGCAAGATTTGCGTTTTGCAGCTTTGTATTTTTTTTATTTATCGAATAATGACCTGATCAACCATAAAGGTGGCTAGCAAAGGAGCAGTTGTTTACAGCCATTATAATGTAAAGTCCTTCCAGGATTTTGCAATCAGAGAAATTGAGGTAAAAATCAAGCAAAATGTGTGATTTTTCAAAATTATAGCTGATTTGCTGCAAGTTTGGCGCCAAAGCATCACGTCATGTAATGTCATCACACCGCAACAAACGCGTCATGTGACCACACATGATCCTCACACCACACGTCCAGCCAAAGCCCTCTTCAATTCATGTGAGTACAGTTCTCATAGAAAATAATTATATATGTGTCTTCACTGGTAGGAGATTAAAAGAAGAATCCTGTGCTTGCAATTTTGCCAAATTCTGGTAGTTTTCTGGACAAAAAAATGTGGAAAAAAAAAATAAATCAAGCAACAAAATCAATCTTTTTTGGACACAAAAAACAGGAAGAACTGAAATTTAAGTGTTCGACAAAGTGTTCGAAGTTCGACGTCATTTTTGAACAGATAATAGATTGTAAGAAATGGCTTGTAGCGTAAGCAAAATATCGAAAAATCGCAGTTTATTGAAAAGCTTCAGGGTGGTAACAGCATGCTGGGTGGTGTTTTATTCCTTGCTTCCGCTTCTCTCCTGTTTTTAAGACTTTAAAATATCGCTTTCAAGTAGCTACTTCTTCTGTTTCTGCAGAAAGGACAGATCATCTAGGTGTTCATTTATCAAGTGACATGTTTAATCCCAACTGTGGCATATTTTCTTTATTCCTGCCTTTTCAGTCCCTGAGAAAGTCCAGCTTGACCACCATAATCAGCAGATCTGTCGAGCGAGTCAACACAGCTGTCAGAGGGAAAATCCCATGGCCCTTCATTTCACTCACGCTCCTCTTGGCTATCGAACGCCGGCCAAGTTTAGGTCTTGCCGGAAAAAAAAAAATCGGACATTGACATAACCTAGCGTTATCTTTCCCACAGAGAATAGCCTCTCGCGCACACCTCGCCACAGAGAGCCCGCTAATAAATCATCGCCCTGGCGATCGCGGTGTCTCGGTAGGATTTTGGCAGCTTTCGAACAAAGAAAACAACACAGTGTTTTTATCCGCAGCTCTCAATACTCGTGTTACAGAAACCCAATCCCTGCAATAAGCCTGATTGTTGAGAAACAGTTTGTGATTGTGCTTTTGCCTGTCTCGGGAGGTTCGCCTGTATGAGATTTTCCTTCTGAAGGCTTGCAGGTCCACAGTTTTGTGTGGTTTCTTCAGGAAAGCAGATCTGCTCTGTGGATAAAAGTAAGAGCAGCGCTGCTATAGAAGTCTGCAACTTTACACATCATATGTGCTAGAAATCCATGTGTACAATACTTGTAATCGCCTTTGTTGTAATTTTTTTTTTTTTACACATAAACAAATAAAATAAAATATAAATAAATAAATAAATAAATAAATATACTTAAACTAAGCATATTTAATTAATACTTGGCTTTATTATATTGTTTTTTTTTTGTATCTAATAAATACTTGTTTTCAAGTATTTTATTGGCAAATTATTTTGCTTATTTCAAAGTCTGTTTATTTCTACAAAGAACATTTTCATCTGCCAATAGAAGAAGAAGCTTGGAAGTTGGGAAAATGTCTAAAAAGAGACTTACTGATCTCATATTTCTTTATTAAACAATCTCATAATGAAAAAATATGAGATCATTTTCCTTGCTCAGATATCATATTTTGCATAGTGTAGTTCACTTTCTGTTTTCTCTGACTCATCTCTTCTTGTCTTATTATTCTGCTGTAAAGTCTAAGGAGTCTCTGAAGGACCTCGGAAAGGTCTTTCAGCATGTACAACAGTGCTTTCCTATTAGAGACAAAAAGACAGGTTTCTATCCAAAGCTAAATCCTAACTCTCCACAGAACCTTTGAGAAACCTCCAAGAACATATTTCCACATGTGTATATGTCCTCTCATTTGCCTGATATTTCTCATATTCACTTTCTTGGCATTTTTCTTTTATAAACACGTCCTCCCATCACACCCGGAAAGCAGGGCAAATTATTCTTTCTTATACTTTAGCGTCTTGAATCCTTTTGCTGTATTTAATCGCAATCAACTACATATTTTGATCAGCTGTACATGACTGATATATATATATATATATATATTGATATATTGCTTCTGCTTCAAGCTCACGATCTGTTGCGCTGAACAGTCCCACATGGACGGATGAAACATTTACGCTTCCTTTACTGCTTTGGACAATCTTACCTGGATACTGTAGATTTTTACCTACTGCTTCTTTAATCATAGACACTGACCTGGACTGCTATTTACACTTTGCTTATACTGAGCATCCTTTTTAACACACTTTGTACTGTATACTGTCATAAGAGACCCAGGAGATGAGGGAGGTTTTTCCTTTTCTTGTTCATTAGGGATTTTGTTAAAGCTAAAAATTGGAAAGAAAAAAAATATTATTTTATTTCATTTTATTTTAAATATTTATTTATTTATTTAATAAATATACATATATTTTTGTAATTAAATATGGAGCAAAAAAGTGTAATAGAAGAATAGAAGATTTTCATTCTTACAGAAACCAAATTAAATCCGACTCCAGCTGTTTCTGCTAAATCAATTACTTTTAATGTCAATACAACATAATACACAAGCACCCAAAAAAGACATTTGTATCACATCGATCATACTTTTATTTAATAACATATGAAATAAACGATGGTGAATGAAGGTTTATCGATTTTTCTGAGCTGTGTTGAACTTATTAGAAACAGGAGCATACTGTAGACAGACTCTGTCTCTGCTCCTGAACATGCTATAGAGATAAATGTCAAGGACTTATTATCTGACCTCAGATTGTGTGTTTGTATTTTTTGGAAAAAGTCCAAGTGTGTGTGAGGACAACAAGTGGACCATGTGCATATATATATAAAAAAAATAAAAATAATTTAATTTAATTTAATTTAATTTAATTTAATTTAATTTAATTTAATTTAATTTAATTTAATTTAATTTTAGGTTTTCAGCAAAAACACTGATTTTTGTATTTTGCATTTATTTAATGACAGGCTTATGTAAAGGCTGGAAATTGTATTTATTTGGTGTAAAGACATTAGATCTTCATGTCACTACAACTAGAAGAAAATCTGACCTGTGTGTGAGTTTTCACCATTTTATAAAAACACATTTATTTCAATTATTGCTGTTAAATACAATTATATACAATACAAAAAAAATTAAATGTTTTATCAAATTCTGTTATATAAGATGTCCATTCCATTGGGTCTTTGTATATGTGCCTTGGTTTAACCTTTTAATCTAGTTTCTTTTAGCTTTTTCCAATAAAATATAAATCTGTTTTACTTAAATGTTGTCGATAAATGAATACAGGATGTTGGTAAACTGAAATATCAGTCTTTTAGCCTTCGTTTGTGTATCTACACAGAAATTAGAGACACAAAATCTGATCCTTGTTTGATAGACCCACTGAAGTGTAGTATGTCTGTTAGTCTTTCCATGTGTATCTGTGCTTTCTGTGGAAGCTTTAAACGAAACCGGACTCCATTTAAATAACAAATACAGAAACGGTTTCCTCGGTCCCCTTAAAACGAGCCATCGTGATAAATGAAATGTGACATGTTTATTTTGCGTCTCATTACGTGTCTCATTGCGTCTCATTAAGCGGACGCAGGCTAGCGAACGGCGCCGAGGTAAAGATGGTGGAATCGGATCTGACAGCTTTAAAAACAGGCTTGCTGACACGGCACGCCACTGACGAGTGGTGTGTCTTTTCTCTGCTCTGATTGGTTTGGAAAGGCTTGCTGCGTGTGTTTGACTGTGGTGGTGCACAGCTGCCGTGCGTGTGTATGTGTGTGTGTGTGTGTGAGTGTGTGTATGTGTGTGTGTGTGTGAGTGTGTGTGTGTTGTGTGTGTGTGAGCGAGTGATGTTTACTGTCGGGATAAAAGCCGTGCTGATTCATTCAGTTGCTGCACAGCTGCGTGACGTCCCAAACACTTTCACAACACTAACCACATGCTCCTCACAGCAATGATGAGGACACATGAACCACTGCCACATAATAACTCTTTCTTTCTTCTCTATCCCTCTCTCTCTCTCTCTCTGTCTCGAACACACACACACACACACTGGAATACTTCATACCACAGAGCTCTTTCATTTTCGATTCTGATGAGTACAAGGTGTTTATCTATTCATTATCCGTAATTGTTCAAATTACATAATTGATCGGATTAATGCGTTTGTTCTAATACATTATCGTAACAGCTTTCACAGCAGTGTATATGGAGGACGCTCCGCAAAACAGAAAAACTGTGGACATGGTGAAGTTTTCACTAAGGAGATATCTTGCATGGAAGGAGTCTCCAGTGTCAGGGCTTTGTAACAGACTGAAACCTGAAACTTTCTCAAGGTTTGAATGAGCTGTTACTATAGAAACGATAATATATTAGTGTACAAACATTAATATAAACGTATTGTTCATCTGGGTACTTAAAGTTGAAATTTTCAGTGTGAACACACAAATCACGTTATTTGTACCCCACGGTGGTGTAGCGTAGTGAATAAATATGTGATTTGGGATGCGTCTAAAGATTATATGGAATGTGCACCGTACAAATCCCTGTGAATGAGCTGTTACCATGGAAACAATGATATATTAGCATGAACTTATAGGAATTGTCCAAAGTGTACTGTGGTTCTATATAATTAACACCGTCTAACCAATCCATGCCGCTGTTTAATATATCTTTAATCATGATATTTTTAATAATAATAATAATAATAATAATAATAATAATAATAATAATAATAATAAATTAAGTTCTTTAGCTCACTGTCACTTTTTTCATTCTTTTAATCTCTTTTTTTGCTTTCTGGATGGGCTGAATTCATTTTATTTTTTTAGGAATTAATAAAGTTTTATTTTCATTATTTTATTGAATTTTTTCATCTATATCTTTTTCTTTCTACTGTATAAACCTGAATAAAACCAGCTGAGCATATCTACAAGTAAGAAGCAGGGTTACATCTATAGACAACATGTGCGCATTCAGTATCAGTAACATAGAAAGGACACGTGAGCAGGAGACAGGAGAAAAAACTAAAAACACATGGCATAAACATAAACAAAATCACGTTATCGCTGTGGGACCTGGAACAGAAGAAACCTGTGACGTTTTGACTCTAAGGCTGTAAATTTAAGCTCGACAGCTAGCATGCCTGTCCTTTTTGTCATTCCTTAGATGATGTGTCCAGCTCTGAAACCCCCAGACCTGAAGAGTGATTGAAGAGAAGAGTGTCTCTGTGGGTTGAGGAGTGTGACTAGGACACTGTGTGATGGCTTGATGATAAGCAGACTGGGATATTCCAGCAAGGACAGACATCCAGAGAAGAGATCGTCTGCCAAAACAGGATTTTCGAGACACGACTTGTGCATTTCTGGGCTCCGGGGTAAAGCCGTGAGAGTGCAGAGATGAGAACTGAGTTTACAGTATGAAATAATCCACCCGACTGTGTGTACAGGGTCGAGAGTAAGGGGCTGTTTAAACTGGTGGCATCTTCAAGCTGAATAGAAAAGCTAAAATCTAAAGTCTAACTTTTGACTTTTTTGGTCTATAAACGCAGCAGGAACAGAGCTCTCTTCCCACTTCAGGCTTCCATATTTTCCTTTTTGGCACAGCTATGAGTGTTTGGGTCTGTAGTAGTGTGTTGCTCTGAATGACACATCATCTTGAGTGTGAGAACAAGCTGGACAAGCATCAAGAGGACTGGAAATGATCATTGGTCAAGACTCTGAGATATTTGCTGGCTTCTTGTTGGAAGGAACTTCCCCTTCTTACGAAATGCTTTGACACGAATAGAGTTAAACTAACTGGTAGCATATGGAGCATATAATACTGTCACTGTGTTGCATTATGTAATGACTCGTGTTCGGTTCTGCGAGGTTCTGGAGTTTCTATTCACAGAGCCACCGTTAAGCCAAAATGCAATTCTCAGTTGCGTGAAACGAATAATGCGCCATTCAGCAAATGTTTTGCATAAAAGATTCAAGCAAACAAATTCTATGTAATTGTATTACAGCTGATGTTTAGTAGCGGATGAAACAAGACCTGCAGATTTCCTGGACATGTTTCTGTTCTGTATTTCCACTGCACTGAAGTGAACCTTGATGAATGTCACGTAAAAATAACAAATGTGCCAAGCTGTGTGACGAATGACGTCATTTTAGGGCACTGGAATCATGGAGGCCACAGAGATTTAAAAGATGGACCTACTGATGGAACAAATTTAAAAATAGATTTAGCAATCATAAAAAAGTAAACAGGCCAGTATCAAACATTTTGTTCCTTTTAAATACAAGAATATACACCTTTATCCAAGGCAGGTTACATTTTATCTCATTTTTTGAGCAATTAAGGGTCCAGCAGTGGCAGCTTGGTTGACCAGGGATTCAAACACACAACCTTCTGATCAGTAGTCCAACAATTAGTCCAGTCCACATCCCCACATAGGACCGGGGTATGGGGGTTAGGCACGGTGATTTAGCAGATTTGTCTTACACCTCCAGGGTTGGTGGTTTGATTCCTGAATCCGTCCTGTTGCATCTTCTCCCTGTGCTTCAGGGGTTTCCTTCAGCTACTCTGGTTTTCTCCACCAGCCCACAGACATACACTGTAGACTGATCGGCATCACTAAATTGTCAGCTGTGTGAGATTCTGCCCTGCGATGGGGTGGAACCCTGTCCAGGGTGTCCCTCACCTTGTATCCCGAGTCCCTTGGGATAGACTCCAGGTTCTTATGTTGGATAACTGGCACACACATTTTCTGTTATTTCCTGTTTTACATATAAAAAATGGAGTCAGAAAATTTCATATGGATGCTGTACATTTGAACCACTGCTTTAATCGTAAGCACTGTCCAAGACTAGGACTCTTAAGCCCCGCCCACATGTTTACAGAAATTTTTTAAATCATAGACTTTACTTTGTCTTTTGACCTGTTGTATATGGTCAGTGGTGTTTCAGTTTCATTTTTAAGTGTCCTGCGCATGTCCATTGCACTTTTGCGTGTGCTAGGAATGTGCTAGGACTCTATTTATCTTGGCTGCTGACCAGGTTGTTACTTCGTGGTCTGTAATTTCTTATCAAATACCGTGTTTGTTATTCATTTTAGCCGTGTTTTTATTTCAGCCTCTTGTGTAAGGCGCCAGAACATGATTCACGCCGGAGTGCCTCTGAGTCAATCACACTGCAAGATGTTGCATTTTGTTCAATGGTAGTCCATGTGTATAAATCCTAGTGTTTGTCAGATTTGAAGTGTGTTTGTATTTCATCACATTTTTAGGATTTTTGACAACAAAATAAAGCAGTTTATGAAGACGACTGATAAAGCAGTTAAAGAAGAATGAATAAATGAATGAGCAAATGAACGAACGCCAAAAGGAGCAAATAAACAAACACATTTTCAGCCATATTGCTGTTTTTCTGCTCTTAATGTTATTCATGAGGCATTTGACATCACTGTCACTCTCACAGGGATGAGAGTGCTCATGTCATGTTTTCAGAATGGATGGATGAAATGAAATTCTTCTATACCTACTTTATTCCTAATTAGGGTCACGGCACACATTAGGCGAAAGGCAGGGGTACACCCTGGACAGGTCGCCAGTCCATCACATATAGACAGACAACCACTCACACTCACTCCTATGAACAATTTAGATTTACCAATCAACCTAATGTACATGTTTTTGGACTGTGGGAGGAAACCGGAGTACAGAAAAGCCCCTGCCTGTTCGAACCCAGGACCTTCTTGCTGTGAGGCAACAGTGCTAACCACTAAGCCACCATGCTGCCCCATGAAATGAAATTATTATTATTTTTTTTTTACAAAAAACGCTAATAGTAAAGAATTTCTGGAAAACGCTAGTTTGGACTGCTAACAAAACAACATATTCCAAAAATTACATTTTGATGGAGCCAAAATCACAATCTGTTCATTTTTTAACCTACTTAGTGCTTCTTGTATTTATTCTTGTGAAGTTCTCCTGTACCGTAATGAGCTACAACCCTGCGTTTTGGTGTCTCCCAGAAGAGGACAGTTTTTCCTTCACCACTCTAGCCTCTGGCTCATCTTCGTTACATTCGTAACATTACAATAACAATAACCATGTTTATAACCATGTTTACAAAGAGCGAGCTCTTGAATATTTATTTTTTCTCCACTATTACGTTCCAAGTGAATTCAATTCCTAGTGAAATATTTCTTGTCTTATCTGAAAACACACACACACACACACACACGCAACATGCCTGCCTTTCAACAGAATTCTGCGTCGAGATACGTGAGGCGAAGAAGAACACATCCGTCTGATTAAGAAATAAATGAGGCACGAAATCACATACAAGTGCCCATTTCCCACTGCTTGTTTTTCAAGCCTAAAAGGAGCTGATAGTCATCTCTGGAAACATCACACGCTCCTGTGTACTCCTCTCAGTGAATTTTAGGAATGTAGAGCTGTGTGAAGGCATGGCAGCACTCGTAGCGTCCCGAGGGGCTTTGAGTGACGGCAACGAACCTCTTCAGAGAGCTTTTATGTAGAAAATGGCAGAGCAGGCTCATGGGAACATTCTTGAGGTTAAGCTTCTTCTCTGAGCTTCTGTGACCATGACTAGGATGTGATGATTCAGATTGATCACGCAATTCTCAAAAATAACTCTACATTTTGGTTCGAATTTCATAATTTACTCAATCGATTTTTATTGGTCTTCAATCAGCAATGCAGAGCCGAGAGCACGTTTTTATCAATAGATTTAATATCATCATATATTAAATATCATGCAAGGGGTCTTTCTGTGACACTTACATACTCACACACCCACACGCTATCTCATACATGGTTTTGATGGAAAGTTACCCAGACAATAAGCCTTGAGGGATGAACCACTACCACTAAATCCAATGCTTTTTTGCTATTTAATGTTATTTTCTCTAGAAAGAACACCAGGCTTCCACTAGACTATTATGCTGACAGTGTAAACAACACCATGACAGGAAACATGAAACCAACTTCTGCTATGAACCATTAGGAAAAAGGTTCACAAGAAGCAATTTTCAGACACCAAATCCACCCTGGCTGGTTTGAAGTGGATTTAGTGGATGTTTGGACCATACTGTGTGTTAACATTTACATTTGGACATTTAGCAAAAAAATGACCCCCTCTTCTCAGGAAAACAGCTGCTCTTGCTCAAGTGATAGGTGGCTTTGTCCAGAAGGCTATGAAAAGCCTTGTGGAAAAAAACAAAACGGAAAGGACCGGTCCTGATGGACGCACCCCGCCGTGAGGATAGTGCTGATCGCTCCTCTGTGGCCTGGAAGGTTCCGGATGTGGCTAAAATCGGACAGCCTTGTGCTCCACTCTTGTTTTTGTTTCTGTGAGGTCCTAAATGAAGCGCTCAGTATGTTCACATGTAGCCCGTTCCAAAGCAGACCTTTATAGACAGCTATTTTAACGTTATTATAGTTTCCACCGGAGTCCTGCCATGTGTCAAGGATTGTATCCAATCCCACAATGCAGTGCAGAGCTGCTTCATGGTGCCAGACTGGAAAGGAATGAAGTATTGTTTAGTTCTGACAGCGCTCGCAAAGATTGCCTCATGTGTTGTGTTTACAACCTTTGTATGTGTAAGGGAAGTGGGACACTTACAAACCACACACACACACACACACACACACGCATACATGCATTGATGGCCTTTGTATGAACTCTGATAAGAAGCACAGCTGCTGTACTGTGTGTGTGTGAGAGAGAGAGCGAGAGAGAGACAGAGAGAGACAGAGAGAGAGAGAGAGAGAGAGATAACCAAGGCATTACACTTATGTGCAATCTTGTATCTTTTTTTTTTTTTTTACAGTGTACTCTATTTATACTTCTAACTTCATTTAAATTCTTTAATTGCTTTATGTTTAGATGCCCTGATTGCTGTCTGAGAGTTGCCAATTAAAATTCATTGTATCGTATAAAATAACAATAAAGTACCTTACCTTACCTTTTTGATGAACCAGTGAGGTTCAAATGAGTCATCTGGCTCGGCTCATCACCGAGAGTCGACTCGTTCGGCTCCTTTAGCGTCAATATTTTAAACAGTGATCGATTCTTTCCATAAATTCCATGGAAGTGGAAATCTTTCCATGAACTTCCTGCATTGCATCCCTGATGTGGGATTAGCAGTGGGCACGTTCTTTTTTAGTACATCTCCTGCCTTTGTGGTTCTTTACCTATGCTGGTAGTTTACAGTCAGTGTTTGTAAGAGCTCCTGAAGAGCATGATCATCTGAAAATTAGATGCCCGGCAAGCTGGAGAAAGACTTCCAAGCGCATGCTTTATCATATATTATATGAATATAACAATAATAGTTTGAGAACCTCGGGCAAGTCTGAATGTGAACAATGCTGCTGAAATGCAAGAGCTGGACTTATTAGGGAAAAAAACATCAAAATGCATCCAAACACACCAGATTTATTAATGAGTTATAATTTTCGGTAATACCTCATATAGGTGCAGTGTTTAGGCTCTGTATTCTGAGTCATCATATTCAACCCAGAGTCAGATTCTTAAGCTTTTAATCTACATTATTCTTATGAAAATCATAAGCCAGCTCATTAATGAGCATGAAGCCAATTACATAGACTCCGTGCAAATCAGAGTGAAAGCAGCAGCCAGACTCGAGGCGAATAAAAGCCAAATCAGCTTGAATAGGGAAAAACATTTTAAAAAAAGTTGTTTTTAAGAACAAATCAGTATATATGTTGGTTGTTTTTTTTCGCAATCCTGGTCCTAGAGTACCACTGCCCTACATTTTTCTCAAGCATCAAGATAGAAAAGAAAGGAGACTTAAAAAAACCCCAAAATAAAATAAAATAAAATAAAATAAAATAAAGATAAAAATAAATGAAATAAAAAACAAAATAAAAGAAAACAGTGACAAATTATAAGGTGCCAATAAATGAGTTTTATGTGAAGGCAATTATTTACATGTATGAAATGTCCAGTAATAAAAGAGGATAAATAAAATACAATCAAATAAGGGAAATGTATGCTGATTGTGTGAAACTGCCAGTTGTTAATGATTTAAATTAGATGGGCAAGGAAATCATTCAAATATATAGGGAGGTGGTATTCCAGGAGAAACATTGATGAAGGGTTTATCTTGGGATTATTAATTAGGAAACATATCCAGTATTCATTCGTTCAGGGTTATGGTCGAGTCACACTGGACACGAGGCAGGAATACACCTTGGATGGGATAAAATCAATTAATATAAATTGAACCTTAGACAGAATTTTAGAGGTTAAAGATCAACTTTCGATGATTATGAACAAGCACTTGGGGCATCTCAGAGAGCAGAAATGGGTTCGATGTCAACATTTACTTTGAAGATAGAAACATTTGTGTGGAAAAATTTGTAAAGCTCTGAGTGTCATGTGAGCTTCATATTTACCTCTACTGTGGAGTGGAACATGACAAAGACAATCAATGCTGAACATGGACACAACAAAATTTAAAAAAGAAACGTTGCTTTACTTGCTCTATTTCCTCCCAAACACAGTATTTTAGACTGTTGGTATTATTAGTCTGTAACCTTGTGAACCAGTATCGATGTGTTCATTGATAGAGACTTCAGAGCACTTCTGTGAGTCGCTCTGGATAAAGGCGTCTGCCATAAATATAATGTAAATCTCCACACAGACAGTAACCCGAGCTCAGGCTTGAACCTGGAACCCTACAGCTAGGAGCTGGTGATGGTACTCACTGAAGCACTGTGCATATAAATCCAGTATTGCTATTTTCTTAACCACGTGGGATCGCTCACAAGCCCCAGCTGTTGCATTTTTGCAAAGAAATTAATGCAAGAAAATTAGCGATATGGCTGCTGCTTAAGCCTTGTTATATCAATAAATATTACAGTGTTATTCTACAAAACAGTCATTCTTTATTTATAACGCTAAAAAAATATGATCGCAAAGTGATTTGATTTTACTGACGAACTTCTTTGATGATGAACCTGTTCTATGAAAATCGACTGAAGTGTGGAGTCTCACGGGTGTTCACTAATCACTGCCTTTTGGTAATGATGCATAACAAGGCATACAGCACTTCCAGTAGGTCTTTTAGTACCAGTACTGAGCAATCGTAGTATCATACAATTTGGAGTCATTGTACTGCAACAGTTTTTCAGTAATGGTGTCTTATACAACTCTGTTTATTCCCCAGCTGTGCAGTGAAAAGTTCAATGAATGGAAAATCAGATTGCCTCCAAAAATACAGAGGGCTGCATTCATGATATGATGTGAATGACTTGATAAAAACCTAAGCCATGATGAAACTTTAAATCTCTTCCCAATAATTTGCTTTATCATGCTTTGAAAAGCCTGCCCAGAAATTCAAACAGCCGTGTGTGTGTGTGTGTGTGTGTGTGTGGGTTCAGAGTGCTATTCAGACACACACAGTCAGTACACATTTTTTTGGTCAATACCCCGCCTCCACACCCACTCCACCGGGGCTATTAGCTTGTCAAAGGGGCTTGAGGGGCAGTTAGAATGAAGAAAACATAACGTCATATAAATGCTTGCTCCCAAATAACCCTTATCGAGTTGCTGACCTTTTCTTTTGTCACTCAGCCTGACCAGATAGGTCCCATCTATCACTACAGCAACACACAGGCTGCACACACGTAAGTTAAGGAAGTAAAAATAGCAAGCGAAGCCATAGAGGTAGACATTTTAGAGATTAATTCTGTTATCAAACTCACTACTCACTCACACGGTGTCCTCCAAGTCTACTCCGCTGGGAATGTCCACTGAATATTTAGGCATAGTTGGCTAGATATTGCCGTACAGCTAGGGATCAGGTTCAAGTCCCAGTTGTTTTTAAAACAGGGGATCCAAGGACACAGCTGACCTTATTCTCATTGGAAGAGGAGCATGATAAGGTCACATCTGGGCTTCTCTTTGTCAGTATACAACTATATTGCCTAAAATATGTAGACAAACTCCTATGCTTGTTGAACATCCTATTACAAAGTTGGTGGTTCCAAAACCTCCACTCTTCTGAGAAGGCTTACTCGAGTTTAGAGCGTGGCTGTAAGGATTTCTCTCCATTCAGCCACAGCATTAGTGAGGTCAAGTACTGACGTCAGGCGAGGATGTCTGGGGTGCGGTCAGTTCCAGTTCTTCGAAAAGGGTTGAGTCAGAGTCAGGGTTCTGTGCAGGACACTTGAGTTCTTCCACTCCAACAATGCTTGGGCTTTTTATTTCCCAGTAAAGAGAAATCTTAATGCTGCAGCAGACAAAATACATTCTAGACAGCCATTATATGAAAACATTGTGGTAACAGTTTGCAGAAGAACCACATATGGGTATGATGGTCAGGTGTCCACATACTTTTGACCATGTAGATGACTGTTGGTCACCATCAATCCATCACTGACTAAGCTCACCGATTTAGTTTTTCAGAACTCACCAGTGGAGCTCGTCAGCTCTCTTTTGTGTTGAGTCAGCGTCAGAAAAATAGAAGAGAAGAGAAATGAAAGTACGCCAAGCGGTATCCCATTTTTCCATGGTTCACTCAACATTTCTCTGCTTATCTGCTTCAGTTAGCTATATTTGTGTTGCAAAATGGCTGAGCAGTGATTAAATTCTGAGTAGACGATTTAAACAGATTCACAGTGACGTGAAAATGTTAGCCAAGCTAAATTATTTGACTACATCCCAAACCACACTACTGCACTAACATAGTATGCCAAAAGGCCACACCATTTTAAGTACTACTACAGGTTCGGTTTTGTTCAATGCTCTGTAAAGCCCTGAGTGGTTGATCCTCTCTGTAGAACCCTGCAACATTTAGTTTCCTTTCTCTTAAGGTGTAAAGTAGAACCTATGGCGCTGTTCAAAGAACCCTTGAAGAACCCATTCTAAGAGTGTGTAGTGCTTTTTAAGTGGAGCAGTGGTGGCTCAACAGTTAAGCATCTGGTTTACTGATCAGAAGGTTGGGGATTCAACCCCTTGCCCTTCCAAACTGCCCTTGTTGGGCTTTTTAGCAAGATACCTAACCCTCTCTGCTTCGTACCCTAAACTGCACTAGCGTTGTATGCCAAAATGGTGTACTACTACAGGTTCTCTGTACTTTTGAACTGAACCTATAGAGCTGTTCAAAGAACCCTTGAAGAACCCATTCTTCAAGCAGCGTTGGCTCAACAGTTAAGCCTTTGGATTACTGTTTAGAAGGTTGAGGGTTCAAGTCCTTGTTCTACCAAACTGCCCTTGAGCAAGATCCATAAACCTCCCTGCTTCACATCCCAACATGCTCTAATGTTCTCTATACTGTAGAACCCAGAGGAGAGCTTTTTGGTCTCTCTGTGTAGAAAACTGAAACTTTTGGTTTCTCATTTAAAGGGAAGGAGAACCTATAGAGCTATTCAAAGAAACCTTCAAGTTCCCCTTATAATAGTAAGCTTTGGTGTCTAAAAGGGCTAATGGTGGCTTGGTGGTTAAAGCTCTAGGTTACTTCTCAGAATGTTATGGGTTCAAACCCTAGCACTGCAAAGCAGACCCTTCTAAGCTCTTCAACAGGGGTGTCCAATCCAATCAAGCAGGAGCCACACCACCTGTTTAATCAGTTGATCTTGGCTTTCAGACTCAGGTGTGGCTTCTGCTTGGTTGGAATGGAAACCTGCACACACACTGGCCCATTGAGGATAAGATTGGATGTCCCTGCCCTTAAGCCTTTCTGCTCCAGGAGTGCTGTATCACCATACACTCTGACCCCAACTTCCTGTAGCAACAACTGTAATGTATACAGTATGTGACAAAATAAAGATGTCTCTTGATATCCACAACATTCTCAGCTGGGATTAAATAAGGTCCATCTTCAAACTGCATCTAATTTCTGACTCAAATCTATTTTCATGATGAGGTTAGGTGCTGAGGTTTATGGTCACATGATCTCACATCGTAACTTAAATAATTGCAAATCATTTCTCAGTGTCCAGAACTCAACAGCCTGGCGTCTTATCACCTACAGCCAATCTCCACTCCAATAGTTCTGAATGCAGTTTCTAACAATATGCTTGTTTATGGTAATATTCTAGTTCATATAGTAATAACTTGAAAGAATCTCGTGTGTTGGGTACACCAAGTACATGAATGTAAAAATCAGACAACCAAAAAAACACTTCATTTCTCTATGGAGACCTTTAGCAATTTTTTGGAAGAAGTAAATTTCCTGAGAATTAAAATTTGTTAAGAAAATGTTGTGCAATGCAAGTGTAGCGCTTTCTTTGGTCTGGATATTAAAAAAAGAAAACAACTGTGAGAAAATGTCAATTTATAGCTACTATAATATAAGCAGAAAGCAAAGAGTTAACACAAAATGACCTGACCTCTGTTTCATGCTTCTGATGTTGCACCCGTAATTTCTGCAGCTTTATGCTTTCTTACGTTCAGCTCAAATCTTTTTATAGTCTTGATAGGAATTATTTCAGTGTTCATCCGATACCTCAAACAGATTTGCACAAAAAGCCGACATCAAATTTCCCTGTGAAAGTCCTTTCCAAACCCAGACGTTAGCTTTTGTCTACTCTGCAATTACGCGGCATTATCAAAACGGCAGGGCCTCGATTCACTGTGTCGAGCTGTAATTTGACAAAATTGCCACACTTGACTTTGAAGAGCCATTTCATATTCAGTCGCCTCTGTCTGTCTTCTGGGAGCTGATGTTTGGGAATATGTCGGCAAAAACACGCTCTTTCAAACTGACAGCACAGAACGCTTCTCAGGAGCTTGACAACGACATCAAAATGAGACTGTCCTTTTTACACTTCTTTATCCTGCTGCTTTACATGGCCTCCAAGACATTTCAGAATTTCTTAAGACAATGCCATGTCCAATGTTTTTTATTTATATATATTTATTTTTTTATCATTTACTTTTTTCACTAAGGAGTGGGTCTTGCGTGCCTTTTTTTCTTCCATTTTTATTAAAGCACCTCCAGTCATAAGCACTGAATGCTTCGTATTTCTCCTCTGATGTGTTCCACAGTGGTTTTCTCTTTAAAACTAACAAACTCAGAGCTGTGCATAACTAGCCTCATAGGAATTACATCAAACAAAAGCACTTTAGTTTGGATTCTGAACAAAATCTTAAGATGATTGCAAACCCCAGGACAAAGCCTAACTCTCTGCCATTTAACAAACACACATGACTCCATGGTGAAATCCTCTTATTTTGATCCTTCTCTAAAATAGCGATTTATTTTAAAAAGCTGATTTGCTAACAAAAGATCAACAGAAGGAAGTGCTGCTTTATTTAATCGGTTGCACTTTGTAGTTTAAAAAATTACTGATGGTAGCTCTTTATTTCTTCAATTCTTTAGATTTGTCAGATCGGCCAAAAAAACACCAAAAGAATTGCCCTGTCCAATAATTTCCATCATTAAACTAATCTGAATAATGTTAGATCTGACACATCATTAGGGGGCTGTTTAATTTTGTTGTTATTGTAGTTCCCCTTTCTTTTGGAAACTGCCGATGCCTTTGGCCAAAATTTCAGTTCCTTCTAATGAATGGTAAAAATATTTAGCTGATGTTATATACTTAATGTGTGTCTAATTGCTAAATTTCATTCACTGAACTCCAAACCTGCTCCATTTCCCTTGACGGAAAGCAAAGGTATCGTGTCTTTCAAGCAGGAAATTAAGGTTAGACCAAAGCACTGACTAAATCCTTGCTAATGTGAGACGGAGGAAAGGGGACGGGGTTTCCAGCTAATCAGTTAACATAGGAGAGTTCATAAAACCTATGAGGAATGGTTCATCTATTCACTACCATATTTTTGAGTGATAACTTGGCAAAGGTTGTTGTGGTCCTTTATTGGTGACGCTTTCTGTTGGCTGGAGATTTGGAGATTGGTGGTTGGTGGACTGTTTATAACAAAACAGTGACAACATTTGGCAGACATCCTTATTTCAGAGCAACTTACATTTTTATGCAACTTAGGGTTAAGGCCCAGCAGTGGCAGCTTGGTGGACCTGGGATTCAAACTCACAACCTTCCAATCAGTAGTCCAGTAGTCCAACCCCATAGCTACTAAGCTACCACATCCCCACCACATTGTAACCACAGTGAAGTGGTTACAAACTTCAGTAACACTACTGTACCTGATACACTCATAGCATAGCACTCTTTGCCTACACTGAGAACGACCCAGCAATAAAATAGCATCTGCTATCACATGGTGGTCCCTTTCTCTTGACGAATGAGGTGTATGTACATTATTGTTCATTGAAGCAGATGGACTACAGTGCTTTAGAATATCTATCTAATATAAGGGCACTTTTGATAGAACAAAAAAATTCTTTATCACATTAAAGACACATTGTACTGACAATCCATTAATAACACTTCTAATAACCTTTTGTTTTTCAAAATCCCTTCGTTCTTTTTCATAAGACAAATTGTCTTTTTGACTGTCTGATTTGTCTTTTCTCTACTCTTTTTAACGATATGCACTTTCAAATCTGCTCCCGAGAGATTCTGATAGTGGGCGTTAAGTGGTATCTGTAAGCCAGGTGTCAAGATCCCACACTGTTTCTGCTGCTGCTAAACTTCCACGAGGACTCACAGTGTTGCATTAAAAGGACTGCTGGGTTTAACACGGGCAAATGCTAATCAGACGCCCACACACACACATACACACACACATACATATACACACACCGAATGGTGTATTTGCTCAATGAGCAAAGGCAGATATGAAGCAAAAACACTTCATGAATCCAACACAGATGCGAGTGGCCACATGGAGCTGTGTTTTGTGCATCCTCACATCCCTGCTGTTTCATGATGACAGGAACTACTAAGATGCGCTCGGGATAGATGCAAAAATCCATTTTTGGTGGGTTTAACCAGTTCAGTTGCGCTGCTCTGTACTTGGCTAGCCAGAGACACAGAGTGGGCAGAGGCTTTTATACCTCTGTTAGATTAGAGTTTCTGACAGACAGGCCCCGAATCCCAGCAGCTCGTGAACAATAAGCCGAAGCTAATCTCTGAAGCGTGGGATTGATTGAAACATTGGCTTTTTGTGGATTTGCGGTACAAGAATGTAGTGATGTAGACTAGATCTGTCACTGGACTACTTTGCCTTGCCTGAAAAATGTTGTGTAGTGTGTTTCTGTGCCATAAAAATGATTCTTTTGCATTTGAATGTAATAGAATAGAACTGTGTGTGTGTGTGGGGGGGCTTGATCAAGTATATCTGATAATAAGAAAGTCTGATCTGCCTGTTTGTTTGCATCAGATCTGGCCGTATAAGTTGTGTAGGTTTGTATATGAAATCCAATAAGTCTGATTTGGGTGCATATGCATCTGATCCGGTCATAGGACAATCTAATCTGGGTATTAACAGTTAATAGACACCTGATTTGGGAGGGTGTGTAAGTCATTTCAGATTATGCACATCAGATCTGTTTCATTGTGAGTCTAATCTCTTTGCATGAAAGTCTGATCAACTTGCATGTGAATCTGAAGTGCTTTTCTGTGCAGGTTTATTTAGAGATCTGTAGAATCTTTAGATATACTGGATCTATATAATCCTAATATATTACTTATATCGATTGAGTGCATGAGTCTAATCTCGTTGAGTCTGCAGATATGCATCTGATCTGTTTACTCTGATGTGGTTATGTGAGATTGTGTGTAAATGAGTCTAATCTGGGTGCATCTGCTGTGGTTTACATTGAGAGTCCAATCTTGAACTGTGTGTCTGGTCTGGGTATATGTATGTGTCCTGGTTATGAGTCTTATCTGGATACATGCATTTGATTTAGTGAGTCTGATCTAATTATTTGAGACTAAATTAAATATATATTCTGTTCTAGTTGTATAAGTCTGATCTGGGTATATCTGACTGCTCTAGTTATACAAGTCTGATCTAAATTTAGATTCCATTCTAGATTTGAGCAATTTGGATATATTTGTCTGATCTAGTTGTATGAGTCTGATCTAAGTATAAATTCTGTTCTACTTATATGAGACTGGTCTGGATATATGTCTGCCTGACTTTTCTTGTTATACAAGTCTGATCTAAATATATATTGTGCTCCAGATATATGAGTCTGATCTAAATTAATATTCAGTGTATGAATCTGATCTAAATTTGTATTCTGTACTAGTTAGAGTGATTTGGATATATTTATCTGATCTATTTATATTAGTCTAAATGAAGATTATATTCTGTTCTACTTAAATGAGACTGGTCTGGATACTGATGTGTCTACTGTAGTTATATTAATCTGATCTAAGTATATATTTAGTTCTAGTTATATGAATCTGATCTAAATTATATTCTGTTCTAGTTATATGACACTGATCTGGATACATGTTTCTGGTCTATTTTTATGAGTTTTATGAGTATTTGTCTGATCTAGTTATATGAGTCTGATATAAATATATATTCTGTACTAGTTATATGAGTGGTTATGGTTATGTAAGTCTGATCTGGGTTACATGTTCTGATCAAGTGAACAGAATTATATGCTCTGATCTGGTTACATACCGGGTAAGTCTGATCTGGATCCGATCTCTGTCTCCTGCAGGTTGAGATGTCTAGTGAAGCAGCTGGATAAGGGCGAGGTGAATGTCGTGGATCTCAGGAAGAACATTGAATATGCCGCCTCAGTGCTGGAAGCCGTCTACATCGATGAAACCAGGTGAGAATCAGATGTCTTGTTATCTTCTTAATAGTCTAGAATCACATCAACGTCTTCACACAATCTCTAACCCTCTGACTGCTGTTCTTCCATCCAGAGACTCCCTTTTCCAGGGTTTTTCATGCAGGCTTACTCAATTGTAATGCAGTCTATAGTCTAGCTATAAATGTTGTACTGCAAGAAACCGTGGCTTATAAGCTGGTTTCCTACAATTTCCAAGCTCCTTCCTTACTCGAGTGACTGTGATCAGACCATAACTTTGACCTGACTTTTTGACGAACATCTGAGAATTAGTTATCAACATTATCTTAGAAGAGTTTAATCACATCTGATGTATACCTAGACCTAGATCTAAAATTTGGTAACTAAACATTAAAAAAATCAGACGTACAGGATTTCAGAAGAGAGCAGAAGAGTCAATTTCAGGAGATGAGGTTTTCTCAATTCTAGCAGCAATGCAACAAATCCAAACGATCCCACAGACCAATCCTGTGAAGCATGTGGTCCGGGGTTTCTTCGGTTCTTCAATTCTTGCCTGCACTTAGTTCCAATTTTTCCTGTATGATTTACCAGAATCAGAAAAATGAAGCTTATAGACATGGTTATTCGTATATAGAGACTTTATGAAGAAAAATAAAGTTGGGAATGAGATTAGCAGAGATCTGTGGTGCCTCTGGTGATGAAGTGTTTAGAAACAGATGAAGCTAGTACAAAAAACACAACATAGACGACATGTTGCTTGCTAGCCTGAACTCAAGGTTACTCATTGCAAGCGTCTTTAGGTTCCAGACAAGCTAAGTGCTATGTGGATGTTATGTCTTATTCTTTTTCTGAATGTTTTTTAGATTTCAGAACATCTGTTCAGTCTACTTTTGGCCATACAAGGCAACTAGAGAGAGAAAAGAGAACCAGGAGCATGATGGAAAGTGTCGAGTGCACTCTCCGTTGGAGTGTTCATCCACTGTATTACCCATAATGCTGTTCTCTGAAGGTCTCACTGGAGGGGGATTGTGCCACCATAGTAATGAGGGGGTGGGTGGGTGTGTGTGCGGGTGGATGCGCTCTTGGAAGGTGTTTCATATATATCTAAAGACTAGCATGCCATCTCTCTCTCTCTCTCTCGCTCTCTCTCGCTCTCTCTCTCTCCCTCTGGATGAAAGCATTCTCATGTCTTTGATTCAGTTGGAGTTCTTTAGCTTTTATTTTGTAGAGACATTAAAAGTCAACTCTCTCTCTCTCTCTCTCTCTCTCTCTCTCACTCTCTCTCTCTGCATGTGTGTCTCTGTCTCTCCCTCTTTTCCCCATAGTCACCTCTTTTCTCTTTCTTCTTAGTCACCTCTGACTATTTCCCTCTTTCTTTTTGTGTTCTTTTTAGTACTCAGACCTTCTCTATATCGTTCTCTTTATAACTTTATTATCCTGTTCTATTTCTTCTCCTTTTTTCAAGTCTCATCTGTTGTACCTTACCCTCTATCAGTGTATTGCTCACGTATCGTTACTCATTCGCCAGAAATTTTCCTCACCCCCTTTCCTGTCCATCTCTCCTTCCTGTCTCCTCTATCCCTCTATTTTCTTCTCAATATATCCATTTCATATTAGCCATTTCCTCTTCTCTCTTCATTTCTTTCTCTGTCTCTCTATCTCATTTTCTCTCAATCTATTTTCATTTATTTTCCCTATTTTCAGCTGCCTTTCTATCCATCACTATATGTATCTTTCTACCATCCTTCTCTCCTCTTTACCTCCATTTCCTCACCTTCTCGAACCTTCCTCATTATCCTCTGCTTTTCTCTGTCACTAGATATCTCTCTACCTGCTGTGTTGTTTCTCTGTCCATCTCAGAATATTTATCATACCCCCCCCTTCCTTCTCTCTGTCTTTCTCTCACTTACTCCTTTCTGTCCTCTGTTAGTGCACCATTAAGTCAGAGGTTTTGGCCGCTATGATTAGTCGTATTTCCCTAATGATGACCACGGAGAAATGTGTGTTGCCATGGCAGCAGCTTTTCAGCTTGTTAAATGGCTGTACCTGCATGTTTGTTATGGTAACATGTCTCACATTAGCTGTTTTTGCTAAGATATCTACGTGTAAAAAAAACAGGGAGTCAGCGGTAACGGTTCCTGCGGGGCTTTACATAAAGAATGCTGCTGTTTTTCCATGATTTTTCTTTTCTTTCTTTTTTTAAAATCACATTCAATATCCATCTGTCTTTCTATTTCTCTGATGTGGGTTTGACTCACAGCCCTCCAGTCTTCTAAAATACTCATTTTCAGTCTACAATTTTACTCAGACTTCAGCCTAGCTAACAAAATGATGTCCCCAGGACATGAACATTATTGAGTTGTACTGTAGGATGTTATTTTGTAGGGTCCAGTAAACAGTATAAAGTATAAAGTATGTCATTCTGCTACTACAGTGTTGAATGTCCTCTCATTTTATGTCTTCATGGCCGAAAAAAGGTTACTAGCATGTACAGTTATTAAATCATTACGACTATGACTTAAAAATCCTCTCAGAAATCCTGTCAGGTTAGCTTATTTTAGGCAACTAGCGTTAACAGTGAAGATCATAAAGACTATGACTCCTATGAATCCTCTGAGAAATTCTGTCAAGTTATTTTCACTGGCTAGCATTAACACTGAAGATGATAAAGACTAATGATGAAAGATGAAATTCTCACAAGTAACCTTATTTTCACTAGCTAGCTAGTATTTACAGGTAAGTTTGAAAACATCATGACTGCGACTGAAAAATCCTCTCAGAAATCCTGTCCGCTGAGCTCATCTTAGCCAGCTAGCATTAACAGTGAATGTGACTATGACTATGACTATTTTAAAGACTATGACTTTAAAATCTTCTTTAAAAAACTTCTTAAAATGCTCAAGATCAAGTTCTTTTCACTAGCTAGACTTACATTAACGGGTGTAGATGATAAAGCCTATGAATATCACTTAGAAATGGAACATATTTTCACTAGCTAGCTAGTATCAACAGGTAAGATTATAAACATCCTAAATATGACTTACAGAAATCCTGTCAAACCAGCTAGCTAGCATTAATAATGAAAGAATTCCAAAGAACATGAATATGACTTAAAAATAAACATTGTTTTCACCAGCTAGCTAACGGTTACAGTGGACATTATATTGTTCATGGCTGTGACTAAAAAATCCTCCAAGAATTCCTGTCAATGTGGCTAATTCTTGGCAGCTAGCTTGTATTAACAATGGAGATTATTAAAACTATAAAAATTTAAACTATTTAAACTACAGTTTAAAAATCCTCAAGAAATCCTGTCAGGTTAGCTTAACTTTGCCAGCTAGTTAGCATCAACAGTGGAGATTATAAAGACTATGACTTTAAAATCCGGCAAAGTTTATTTTAGCCAGCTAGTTAGCTAGCAAGCACAAACAGAAAAGATAATACGATTACAAATATGATTTAAAAATCAGAAATCCTGCCATTTTAGCTAATTAACAATAAATAACAATGGACATTATGAAGACTGTAATTTTAATATAAAGTTAAAACTACTAAAGAAAAGTTAACCTACCTTAGACAGCTAGCTAGCATTAGCAGTGAAAATTATAAGGTTTATGACTTAAAAACGATCCTAGAAATTCTGCCATAGCTTATTCTAACCAGTTAATTTACATTAACAGTGAAGATTATGAAGATTATGTCATATGACTGTGATGATATTCTGTCAGAAATCCTGAGAAGTTTCAGTGTTTTAGCCAGCTCGCTAGCTGTGATGCTAACAGTTATGATGATATACAGTGGAAACTCGGCATACAATTTCAATTTGTTCTTAAGGCTAAAATTTGTATTGCGAAACGAATTTTCCCATAAGAAATAATGTAAATGCAGATGATCTATTCTAGCCGCCCAAAACTATTACCAATATTACCAATACAAAGTGTATGTAAACTGTATGGCTGCTTACAAAGAACTGACCCAAGCCAAGCATTCCATGTCAAGGCTCCTCACAGGAAGTCATGCCACCAAGCTTGGGCTAAAAATAGAACACTCCACCCGCACCACCAATCTGTCAACAAAAAAACGCCTGAAAAATCACCTAGCTTTTGAACGCATACCAGCAACGTTGGTATCGTGGGTTGACTCTTTCCAAACAGTTTTCGCTGGCTGATAAAACGTAAACGTGGACTTTGCTTGGCTTTCCATTGACGCAAACAAGTTTTAAACGTCTCCAAGACGTACACGCAATTTAGCCAGCGTTCGCTTCAGTTTGTTTGCTTGATGAAAATGTTTGGCATGCCGAAGCAAATTTCTTGCAAAATTTCAATTCTTAAGGCGAAAATTCGTCAAGGGGGGCATTCGTATGCCGAGGTTCCACTGTACTTTGAAAAATCATTTAGAAATCCTCTTAAATTATTTTACCTAACTAGTTAGCATTCAATTGTAAAGATCAGACATGTAGATGTGGATTTACGAATCCTCTGTATGTTTGAAATTCTGTTATTCTGTTATCGTTATTTTATCCAGACAGGTAGCATTAACACTCAATTCAAGACTAAAGACTTAGAAGAGTTCCTAAATACAGTACTAAAGCTTTTCAGGACTGGAAATAATCTTATAATTATACCACAGGAACTAAACTCAGAGCACTTTTCAACCTCGCACAGCATGGTAACTTATATACATAGAACAAAGCCAGTTTTTTTTTAGATGCAGAGCCTCAAGATTAAAATGAATTGTCAAGTAAATGTCAGAATGTACCAGGGACGAATGAAAGGTACTAGCCAGCAATTATTAGCATATCTCTACAGTGCTAATTGGTGGCTGTTAGCTTTCATTCATTTTCATTAGTGACATTAGCATTGTTAAATTTTCTCCTTTTTTTTTTTTAGACGCCTGCTGGATACAGAGGACGAGCTCAGCGATATCCAGGCCGACTCCGTGCCTATGGAGGTGCGTGACTGGCTGGCGTCTACCTTCACCCGGAAGATGGGCGTCGTGCGACGGAGGCCAGAGGAGAAGCCACGGTTTCGCAGCATCGTCCATGCCGTGCAGGCTGGAATCTTTGTGGAGAGGTAAATTACAGGATGTTCTGCTATTGACTATGAAGCTATGAGTATTTTGGATATATTATCAGTACAGAGTGAGAAAAAGTGTGTAAACAGTCGACTTTTCTTGGTTTCTTTCCTCTCTCTTCCTTTCCTCTTTCTCCCAAAGTTCCCTTTCTCCTTACTATCTCTCCTCCTACTTTCTATCTCCTCTCATTTCTCGCTTCTTTTATTATTGCGTTAAAATGACATCGGATTACGTTTCGGAATACTGGAATCCAAGATGTCTTGTGGTTTATAAAATTGACACTTAATTCTAAGAAATGTAGGCAGTAATAAAGTAGATTAATTATAAGGCATTGGTTTACACACAAACACACACACACACACACACACACCACAGATTCTTCATGTTACACATGCTCCATGTGTCACTGGTTAACCATCAGGAATTGGTTGAGCTGAGGTGCTTGTTGAAAACCTCAATCCTTTAAAGTGACACCAGGAACAGTTCATGGATCTAGACATAATCTGCTACAAATAGCCAAAACCATATTCATGCATATTTAACAAGGTAGAGAATTCTAGTCAAAAAACAAAAACAGTGTTTTTAACCACTGGGTCAGTATTGAATGTGTGTTAGTATAAAAAACATTTAAACATTTAAAATGTTTAGATATTTTGCATTATAGAATTAAAATTTTTTGTGTTTTAAAATATAAAATGTTTTAGATATTTTGCATTTTAAAATTTCAAAATATTTAGGTATTTTGTTTTTTAAAATGAAAAGTAATATTAAGATATTGTGTTTTTTTTAAATGTTACATTTTTAGATATTTTTTATTTTAAAATATAATTTTTTTAGATATTTTGCATTTTACAATTTCATATTTTTAGATATTTTGTGTTTAAAATTAAAAATATTTAGATATGGTATGGTTTAAACTGTTAAAGGTTCAGATATTTTTGCTTTTAAAATATAACATTTTTACATTTTCAAATTTTACATTTTTAGATATTTTTTTTTAGATAATATCTGTAATATCTGTAACTCACGTATTGTTTAATAATACATAATAAGTGTTAAATTTTAACAATTAAAATCAATTAATTATTAATAATTATTTGAATTATTTATTTCCATTATAATAGATATGTTTCATTATTAATTTTCATGAATTGTAATGAAAGTTTTTGTTTTGTTGTTTACTTAATTACTTATGTATTTCTTAGTTTGTTACTTAGGAAGATAGTTAGATACCTACTCACTTATTTATTAAATAAGTAAATTAAATAAATAAATAAATAAATAGAGATCTTTTGGATATCACTAAAATGTTCCCATGTGGTTGAAATTGTGACATTTACATTCTGGAGGCTATTGGAGGACACACACACACACACACACACAGACGCATGCACACATACACATACACGCGCACACACACACACAAACACACACATTCACATAATGATGTCTTTGTGGTGTCTGAATTGCTTTTGATGATTGTATCATTTCTTTGTTGTAGCACTGGTGCTCTCTCTCTCTCTCTCTCTCTCTCTCTCTCTCTCACACACACACACACACACACACACCAACACACACACACACAAACACCTGTGCCATTGACAGTTTCTTAGCTGTACTGACAGACAAAAAGCATTTGTTCTGCTTCATTCATTCCAGAAACACAAAATTAGTCTGTTAAGGCCTTTGTTTCTCTCTCTCTCTCTCTCTCTCTCTCTCTCTCTCCCTCCATCCCTATTCTCCCTATTCTTTCTCTACTTTATTCTCGCTTTCCCTGTCGTTCTTTCTGTCTATCCTCCTTTATCATCTATTTTATATAAATATTTCTACATTCATTGCTTTAAGTTCCTTCTTATCTTTCTTTCTGTTCATCTCCGTTCATCTTCTTTCAGTGTCTCTCTCTCTCTTCTCTATGTATCTTTATATATATATATATATATATATATATATATATATATATATACACACACTGTAAACCCCCATCTCTTCTCCTTTTCTTTCTCGCAATCTTTTTTCTTTCTCAGTCCATTCTTTGTTCCACTTGTTCTGTCCAGTTCTCTTCTCTTCTCATCTTTCTTTTTCTCTATCCCTCTTTCCCAGTATCTGACTTTGCTTAACTCTTTATCTATCTCTTACTTTATAAATTTCTCATTTTTCTTGCCTTCCACCTTACTTTCTGTTCATCACTATGAATATCTATCTTTCATTCTCTCCTCTTTCACTCCATCTCTTTTTCTTTTATCCCTTTTATTTTTATTCTCTCTCTCTCTCTCTCTCTCTCTCTCTCTCTCTCTCTCATTGTCAGGAATGCTATCTCTTGCCAATTTTTAACATTTCCATGGAAACTGTTGCGGAATCTCTCTCTCTCTCTCTCTCACACACACACACACACACACCTGATTCATCACCACCATCACCAGAATTATGCTAGCATTATGTATCCAAATGTTCTACTCAGAGGAAATGAAGCAATGTTTTGGTTTTATTATTTTTCTTTATCATCCATGGAGGAAAATTGTTGCATGCCCTTTTCCTGACTCTTATACTAGAGAAATGATAGAATTCTATCGTAAGGTGTTTTTCTAATAAAAATAAACATCAGTGCCTTAATCACAAGGGAGTAAAGACATCAAACCTTCCTCTAACGGCGCTGGAAGAAAAGCCATTGAGAGGAACAAAGACTCAGCGGGGAATGTCCATGTCCTGTAATGTTGGATGGTTTAATAATTCTGGTTTATAATCTTGGAATAATTATGCTAATGGTTAGCAATAAGGACCTCCATGTACCACACTCTAAGGAAAAGAAACTTCTTCAAGCGAGCTCAGCAGGGAATGCCCATCTTTTTATGTTAGATAGACTAATCATTTTGGTTTCTATCAAATGATGTGAATGGCTAGCAATCTACTAAGCTTTTTTATAAAATATCTTTTTCAATGGTTCTTCAATATGTCCTATATTGGATAATTATGGGTTATTAGCCTCCACAAACAGGGTCTGTTTAGCTTTTCTGACAGGGAAACCCAGTTTTATGGTTGTGCCGCCACCTCAGAGCTCCAGGGTCTGGTGGAATTTGGAGATTTGGTTCTTTGCTTGTGAAGCAGGTCATGATCTTCAGCTTTCTCTGATCTAGATTGCCCCTAGAGCGTATGTGTGCATGGAAGTCGCTCACTGCTGCTGAGGCTCAGAGGCTGGTTCCACATGGACATGGGATTGCTGTGGATGATACCATTTAGAAACCATGGAATTGACTTTAGACTGTAATTACCATGAGCGTTCAAGTGTCCATGATTGATCATTTGATAGCTCCAACAGATAGAACTGTAATGAATTCAGAAATGATGTCGATGCTCATCTTTATTAGTTGCTCGAAAGCTCCTGGTTAAAACAATTACACCTGACTATATTACAGTACAGCGTACAGTTATGGGGTCACTCTAGGTCAACAATTAAGCTTTTTAGTTTATCCCTTTTGAGACAAAGGTAGAGGGTACCGATGATGGATGTAGTAGCAGAATCGGAGTGTTAAGATCTGAATGAAGCAGCAGTTTAGTATGGGAGTTAAAATTTGCATTATTAGGAGTTTAGAATGGAAGCATTAGGATCATTTTAGGTGACCAAAGACGGTGTGTTTGAATTTGTATGCAGTATTTTTGGTGCTTTTCCCAAATGCACAGTATTCTTTGTGCTCTTTGTTATGCACACTCGCTCCTTGACCTTTAAAAAGTTTGGAAGCCTGCTGATTCAGACTGCATCTCTGTGACGCTGCTGCTCCAGGACAAGCTAAAAGAAGTGTGCTCTCCCAGTTTATGATCACAGATGATTTGAAAAACTGCTGCAGCTTGCTCAAGACCACAGTGATGGACATGGCCTCATCATCATGCTTCACTACCTCTTTTATATACATCCATATATCATTTCCATCTCTCTCTCTCTTTCCCTCTCTCACTCTATATATTTTCTTTCTTTTTTTTTTAATCTATTCTGTTTCTTCAACACTTTTGTTTCAGTTTCCAGAAACATTTAAGAAAGGACAGGCTGATCTCTGCTCTCAAATTCACATCTGAAAGAAACATATGCGGAAAACATTTTGGTGTAAACCCTAAAAGGTGCAAAAGACATGGAGACACCATGAAGAGATTGTTTTTTTTATTATTATTTAATTTACTAAATATATTATATCGCATGTTAGTTCAGTGTAAATCAAGATCATGGAATCATAACAGTTTATTTATGCAGTGTTCAGTTTTCTGAATTATTAACAAAGAAAAAAGAAAGAAAGAAAACTATGGGAAAATATTGACTTACTAATGTTTTACTTTTGTTGACTTTTATTTCATTTGTTTTATAGCTTGAAATATACACACAGCATATAGCCTGAAATATAAATATATCCGTGCACCTACCTCCTTTTTTTTTTATAAGCTTATTCAGTTATTCAGTTTTCTGAAAAATCTGAGGAAGACGCAGGCTGGTGGTTTTGCTTGAATCCACTTCCATTTGCTCTTCTTGACCACTCGAGTGGAAAATAAATGAGAAAACTGCCCGACTTCTTTCCTTCTTTATTTGCTTTCTCCTATGACACTGAATCGAAAGGCAGTTTGTCTGTTTTGTGAAATGGTTTTGTTCAAGGTTAATGCTCGGTATGAAAGGGAAATATTGACTTGCCGCTGTTTAAGGTGGGGCTTCCGTTTATGAATATCAATCAAAATTATTTCACATCATTTATCTTGTATTCTAATGTAAGACAAATGCTAGATGGAAACACATTAGACTATTATTTTCCGTGGGCTGCCAAAAAGATGAAGGAAAAGAGTTACTAAAAACAAGGAAATACTGTTTATGGGCAAGGTATACATTTATTTCTCAATAAATCAGTGTTTTTTTTTCTTTTGTTGTTTGTTTTCTTTTTTTTTTTAATACTGTACATCAGGAGTGGGATCCTATAAATAAATAAATAAATAAATGAGCAAATTAACTAATAAATAAATAAGCTAATAAATGAATAAATAAGCTAACAAAATAATAAATAAATGAGCAAATAAATAAGTTAATAAATAAATAAATAAATAAATAAATAAATAAATAAGCTAACAAAATAATAAATAAATGAGCAAATAAACTAACCAATAACTAAATAAATATATAAATAAATAAGCTAACAAATAAATAAATGAGCAAATAAACTAACTAACTAACTAACTAATAAATAAATCAAAATCTCTTCCAGTTTAGGTCATGGCCTATTTACATCTGAATATAGATCAATTTAAATGTATTCCTTTGGCAGAAGCAAAGCGATCATACAAGATTTTTAATTGAGTGCTAGAGGAGCAAAGTGCACAGAGGTGGAGGTGTAAGAGCTAGATTTTATTTTTAGACACAGGCAGTGTCATTGCATTACACTCCTAATATATGAACATGTTACATACACGAGCGATCTTCACTCAATCTGTATATATTAGCATATGAAGGTGTCAGTACAACACAATTCTGTCTCATAGTGTAACCTTTGTCTGTGCCGTACTTGTCATTATTTGTTATAAGATGCTGTGGCTAATACTCTGTGTGTGTGTGTGTGTGTGTGTATTGAACAGGATGTACAGGAGGACGTCGAACATGGCCGGTCTGACATATCCTCCATCTGTGATCCTCGCTCTTAAGGTATTCAGAGCATCTAATTTTCCCGAAGTTTAATGAGATGAAACGTCCATATTGTTGCGTGTTTCTGCCTTACGTTATAGTAGAATAAATGAATAAATGCATGGAGTGATAATAGTACAATAAATTGGTAAAGTCAGTCAGAGAATCTGCTTAAAACTTAAAAAGGACCAAATAATAATAATAATAATAATAATAATAATATCATCATGCCAAAGACAGAAGTGGACGAGTGAGAAATCATCCACAGCTGCCAAAAAGTCCTGGTTGTCCTTCATATATAATTAGCTACCTAGCTAAGCCACTGTCATGTTTGATTAGATTTAGATTAACACAGCTGTAGGTTGTGGAAATAATTCCCTCGAGGTGTCAAACCTTGACTTGTGGGGTGCGGTGGTGTTATTACTCCATGCAGCAGTTATGAGCTGTTACGTTTTGGACACTCCAGACTCCTGTAGAGATCTTTAGGAAATAATTTTTGCTAAAAGGTAGAATGCCGTCGTCTGAAAACGTGGTTGTTGAGTCAGTCTGTGAGAAGGTCATATTTGACGTGTTCCTGTATTATGTAGTACCTAATAATATTATAGTTATATTTTGTGAGAGCACCAAAAATTATGATGAATTCTGGCATTTGGCTGACACCCTCATCCAGAGCCACTTACAATTTATCTCATCTTATACAACTGAGGGTTAAGAGCCCAGCAGTGGCAGCTTGGTGGACCTGGGATTCAAACTCACAACCTAATATTATCATTATTTCATCAGAAGTTCAACACCTTAACAACTAAGCTACTGCGTCCCCATTCCTGTGTCATTATTCTGAGTAAAATAAATGAATAAATCGTATATTATTTTACATTAAACTGTCTGAAAACCTAATGTATTGAGGACAAGAAAACTAAAAGCCACTAATAGGAACCAGTGAACTAAAACAGGAAGTCTTGTACAATGACTTGTACGTGTAATCGTGTGTAATTGTATTCCAAAATGCTAACAAACACCAAATAAGTTCAATTATTGACGGTTCCTGGTTATGGTTAATGGATTTACCACAGTTACATATGTACCACAGTTACTTCAAATGAAGATTTACATTATTTCAGTGTCGATGTTTTGTTGGTTCGTTGGGCTCAAACATACTGCAATAACAAACAGAAATATAAAGCAATCTATAGATTGTACATGTTAAATAGAGTGCAGTGTCCGTATGTAAGTACATTATTTAAGGCAAGAAATACTCTAAATATCAACTTACTATTGTGGTTCAGTCCTGTGATGGACTGGTGACCTGTACCCCTGCCTTTCGCCAAATGTGTGCTAGGCTCCAGCAGATCCCCATGACCCTAATTAGGAATAAAGCAGGTATAGAAAATGGATGGATGGATGTTGTGGTTCAAGTGGCTCTGGGTTGTTGATCGGAGAATCGCAATTCAAGCCTCAGCACCACCAAGCTCCACTTTTGGGCCACTGAGCAAGGCCCATAACACTCTCTCTGCTCCAGAGGTGCTGTATCATAGCTGGCCCTGTGCTCTGACCCCAACTTCCTCAGCTGGGATACGTGAAGAAAAGAATGCTGTGTGGTGATAATAAAGGCTTCTTCTTTTTTGTTCAAAAAAGTCCTAAACATTCTTTGCTTCTCCAGAATCTTCTGCACATTTAATTCCATCCATCCATTGTCTATACCCGCTTTATTCCTCATTAGGGTCACGGGGGTCTGCTGGAGCCTATCCCAGCACACATTGGGCGAAAGACAGGGGTACACCCTGGACAGGTCACCAGTCTATCGCAGTCATTTAACACTGAGGGCAACTGAGGGACTCGTACACACTATTACATAAATCTGCAAACATTCATTGATGCTCAAGAGGAAAACAAGATAGGTTAAGATTTGAACAGGATGATCGGGGTAAATTTGTTTAAAGAATTTATTCTCGCTATATTAGATATAAGATATACATTTTCCCAGATGAAAAAATAATCATTTTGTTGTGTTCACGTGAATCATTGAATGTCTTTGACATGTCACACTTTACAGTCGTGGTTAATATAAAGCTCATATGACAGGGATTTAGGAATTTCTATATATTTATAGAAAAGTTCCAAGACAACACGAACTGATTGTTTTATTCCACACAAATGTTTGTGTCTTCAAGGTAAATGGTGATATCAAACCTATTTCTATGCTCTGAGATGCCCCAAGTGCTTGTTCATAAGCATCTAAAATTTGATCTTCAACAAAATCTGATCTTCAATAAAATTCTGTGTAAGGTTATCCAACAGAGTGAAAAACACACGTCTCAGACTGAAAGCCAACCGAGTCCTGACTCATTTTATATCAGACTCCATCATTGGAGCCAGAACATCATTCATTTGTTTGTACTGATTGAAAATGTTGCTCTGTACCAGCATACTGGTAAAAAAGGGGTTAAAAACAAAAACCCCCAACACACTCGTACAAGCAGCACATCCTTCTCCTGATTCTCAGCGGTGGTCCTGTGGTTCTTTTCTTTTTTTTCAAATTTATTACTAAATACAGAGTAGGTGTTTTTAATAAACTGGGAATTTGACACTATAGTGGAACGATAACAAACCCTTCGGTCCAAATCCCAAACAATTACACGTATTTAGTGGGGGAAAAAAAAAAGTCTATTAGAGGTTTCTCATCACAGTTCACTCGCTTTTAAATACACAGTTTATTAAATGAGCAGGAAAACGAGGTGTTTGATAAATCGGATATTTGGAAAAATTTCCTTTAAAGGTAGCAGTGGAAAAAGTCTGCAGGAGGAGTAATGAATCAAGCGAGCGACACTTGATAATACTAGAAAATGGCACTGTATTATGTAAGAGATTAAACATTCGAGGTGAACGACGGAAAGAAAAGCACCATGACGTGACGTGAAGTTCTTTCTGTCCTGTTATCACCTCATTTCAGCTGTTCTCCAATTACAGCATGGCCTTACTTGATGTTTTGCTTTTTTTATTACTGAACGATTGGAAGTGAAGAAACGTTCTGTCATTTTATTGAGCTACATGTCTACACACTCTCCCCCACTCACACTCACACACACACACACACACAGGCTTCTGTTATACATTAGTTGCTATGGCTACGTCACTGAAAGCTTTATCTCACTCTTTGGTTGTTGGTTTCAGTTGAACCATTTCACTTTAGCCCGGAGATCAGTTCGTTCTGTGGAATTAAGAGTCTTCGGTTAATTTCTGCATCAGTCTGTTTTAGTTTAGCGACAAAAGTCGATAACAAAATATAAATGATGTTTGTAATTGTTGTCATGGTTACACTGAAACATACTATGAGAACCAAATACTTTTATTACAGATACTTTTAATGAAGATTCATTTTTTTGAGCAGATCAACATTCGTCAACAAGTGTAATGATGAACTCAGGTGGATCTAATGTTGTTCAGTATCTTTAAACAACTGGCTAAACAAAAGACAGAACGAATAAGTAAATACGTTATAATGCCAAAAGTTTTGGGACATCTGCCTTTACTTACACATGAATGTAATATGGAGTCGTCCCACCCTTTGCAGCTATAACAGCTCCAACTGTTCTGGGAAGGCTTTCCACAAGGTTTAGGAGTGTGTTCATGGGAATTTTTGACCATTCCTCTAGATGAGAAGGTCTGGCTCGCAGTCTCTGCTCTAATTCATGCGGAAGGTGTTCTATCAGGTTGAGGTCAGGACTCTGTGCAGTTCCTCCACACCAAACTCATCATCCATGTCTTTATGGACCTTGCTTTGGTCCCTGGTCCCTCAGTTTAAAAAAAATAAAAAATCATGTCTCTCATAAATGCTGCAATTTGCAGCGTATGGTCTATAGTCTATTGTATTACTGCGTAAACATAACCCTTAAAACTGAAGAATGCATGTGAAATCATGTCCTTCGATAGTTATACCACTAAACAACAGTTGTCACGGTAACCAGAAATGACCAGAATGGAAAAGTCCAAACTATGGATGTAAAATACGCCAGCTGCAATGAGGCTACACTGTAGGTGTCTTATACATGACAAACAGGTAGTTTATCAGGCTATGATAAAAGTTAGAAAACGTCATTAAAATTAAAAATAAAACAGAGGTGCTTTTAAACAATGCTAAACTTCACCTGATATCACCTGGCAGATATCGCTTGTCCATCCCACACGGCTATTATCAGCATACTGTGGTAACTCTATAGGTCAGTCTGAGTGGAATAACAGCTGGGAGTCTCAGACAGAGGTCTGTCAATCAAGCGATGTCATTCAAATATCAGGCCACGCCCATTTAGCCCACTCTGTTTGATCTGATCAGTGAATTCATCAGTTTGTATAAATTACACCATTTTTTGTACTAGAAACAATTTTCATATATTACATTACTAACTCAACCGTGATGTAATGTAGCGCTGTACATAAAATGTATAAACGGATAAACGTGTGTGTAAACGAGTTGTGTCGTGTTTGCAGGACGTGGATAAATGGTCGTTTGATGTCTTCACGCTTCACGAGGCGAGCAGCGAACACGCGCTGAAGTTCCTGGTGTATGAGCTGCTCACTAGATACGACCTGATCAACCGCTTCAGGGTGTGTGAGATTCTCATTACACACACACACGTCACCAAAAAATAAAAATAACTGTTGCACTTGGACATACTCATGCTGGGAAATCCAAGTTTAGGCTTTGGCTCTGCAGAGAGAAAACTCCTACACAGACATTATATGCACACAGTCTTACTGCTCACTTTTGGATTTCCTTTTTTTTTTTTTCTCTCTCTCTCTCTCTCCCCTGCATTTTCATCCACATTTGTGTATCTTATTATTCTTCAAGTGTTAGAGTTACTATTGATATTATTAAGTTGGCTGAAACGGGGGTGCATGCTGGCATCACATCATCGGGGTTGGAGGGTTAATTTCCACCCAGCATGCATGTCCTCCCTACCCCCCCCCCCCATGTTCTTTTCCTACACATGAGAAGTACAGATCTGAGGTTATATTTGTGTACTGTATGTGTAAACCTTTTGTGCAACCACACCCCTTGGTAGAAATCAAAAGAAAGTGTGAGACGCAACACTGCGGCAGTATTTTTAATCACTTCCATTTCTCCACTGCCTACTGCAGAACAGTTAATGTCAGTATTCTGGGCTTTACTCGTTTAAACACAACTCCTTAATTGCATTTTGTATAACTCTCTCGCTCTCTGGACAGTTACACAAAGAACATTTCACGATATTAAAAGACAAAAGAAGTTTTTTTGGGTAGATATAAACAAGAGTTTCAGAGTACATGGGAGTGAGTAGCCATAAAAGAAAACATAAAAAATCCTGAAATTGACCATATAAATAAATAAATAAATAAACAAATAAATGAATGAATTAATAAATATGCAAGTTCAGGCTATAATTAACCCAGTTTCTAATTCCTCAGAAAATGTAACTACATGATAATTGAGAATTAACTGAGAAAAAACATCCTGTACTATTATGAGTACATAATAAAACTACTAAGAGAAGGAGGAATGAATGAATAATTAATAAACACGGGTGGCTTCATCTACTCACAGCGTGAGGAAATAGTGCCAGTGAACGCCTCAGTGCAGTGTACTCAAATGTTCCTGTTTAAATGTGAGGAGAGCTGACATTAAACTCTGAGAAAATGACAATTCGGTGGCCGGCGATTGAATAAAGCCGTATATGCTTATTAATTATTCATCACTTTTTCAACTCATCTCTAGAAAAATATCGCTAACCTTTGGGATCATATGACTCAGGGTACATAAGGCACTGGGAACATGGTGGCTAAGGAACATTGGACATCTGGGAATATAGCCTTGTGTCTCAAATTACAATAAGGGAACATAGAGGGTCTGTGGGAATATAAAAGTGTAATGTAGACCTCTGGAAATGTAAATTTTATATACTAAGGAAAAATGTTTAAGTTCATGTTTCCTATATATTTTGTATGTAGTTGTATATATGAATATGGATGAATATGGATCAGTGGCAGAACATTATGAGTAATTTTCCGATATGTAATGTGCAAAAATCTGCCTGAGGTATTGGGTGTTGTCTAGAAAAAGTCCGCAAAAGTCCAAGCTCTACTCCTGTGTGTTTTCTTATTGAATATTTATCAGAGAATCCTGCATCAGATATGACATGATTGGCATTATGAGAAAAGCCAAAATATATAGGAGTGTTGGGTGAAGAGCGTCTAAAACGCTTTTTTTTTTTGGAATTTGTCACATCATTAAGTGGCTATTTCATAATAGACAGTGCTAATGTAATATCTTGGAGATAACGTTTTAAGCTTATAGCTTTGGAAGATGAGGATTTCATGTTATAATGTCTCGTGTTTGTCATGTTCAACTCCTACTTCATGCAGATACCCGTGTCTTCTCTGGTGGCATTTGTGGAGGCTTTGGAGGTGGGCTACAGCAAGCACAAAAATCCGTACCACAATCTGATTCATGCTGCTGATGTCACCCAGACCGCACACTATCTGATGCTCCACACTGGCATTATGGTGAGTGGGAGAAGAAGTTTCCTTTCAGACCAGCCATGGCCAGGTTTGGTTTTGGAATGATTTATTTCATCCAGGAGGTTCCGCCAATGCTTTAGACACTTTAGAGTGACTCTTTTCTCCTTTGACTTGTCTTAGCACTGGCTCACCGAACTGGAAATATTGGCCATGGTGTTTGCTGCTGCTATCCATGACTTCGAACACACTGGGACAACCAACAACTTCCACATCCAGACCAGGTAGGCATGCCAGGTAGCCAATTAATTGGCATAGCAGCTAACACATTTACCTTACACCTATGGGGTTGGGGGTTTGAGTCCTGTATCTACCCCGTGTGCAGAACTTTATGTTCTCATGCATGATTTGGGGGTTTCCTCTGGTTACTTGGACTCCAACAGACCAAAGACATGTGTGTGAGTGTGTGTGATTGTGTCCTTAATGGATTGGCACCCTGTCCAGGATGTAAGATGCAGTACAGAGGATGGATGGTTGGATGGATGGATGGACAGATGGACGCATGGAAGGATAAAAGGATGGATGGATGGATGGATGAATGAATGGAAGGATGGATGGATGGATGCATGAAAGGATGAAGGGATGGATGGTTGGATGGGCAGATGGACGCATGAAAGGATGAAGGGATGGATGGTTGGATGGGCAGATGGACGCATGAAAGGATGAAGGGATGGATGGATGGATGGATGGATGGAAGGATGGATGGACAGGCGGATGGATGGACAGACAGATGGATGGAAGGAAGGATGGTTGGATGGACAGATGGGAGGATGGATGGATGGATGGATGGAAGGACGGACGGACGGACGGATGGACAGATGGTCGGATCTTTCCAAACACTGGAAATTGTATCAGTGGCTCATGGGAAATAGTAGATCAGAGGCTTTGACAGGTTGTCAGTTCAATTCCCAGTATCATCAACCTGCTTAAAGTAAGATCCGCTATATGGGAGTTTAAAATTAGAGTATAAGAACACATAAGTAATAAAAAGAAAAGGAGTTTTAAAGTGATGGATAATGGCAGTTGATCTCCTCTCTGAATGCGTCAGTGTCTCTATTGAACTCTCTGCTAATATTGTTGCTGTTTTGTTGCGTTCCCTGCCAGACGACCTTCGTCTCGCGCAGACTCATAAACCTCAAAGACCCGAGCGTTTGCCAGGAGACAGATTTCATGCTTTAACTCGTCATCTCCTGCTGTCATCCTGAACGTTTCAAAAAGCAAAACAATGATCTTTGCTTTCGTGTTGGAAACAAAACACAGTGTTTTTTAAACAGTGTATAAATCTGTACATTTTTCCATCACTGATAAATAAGAGATGTCAAATACGGGGGATGATTCCTGGATTTTGAAGTTTTTACTTTGGAGATCAGTTTCTCTTTAACCTCTCCCTCATTTTCTCCTGATGTCCATATCGCTTTTTACTATTCCTACTTTCCTATTCCCGAAGGGAACAAAACCTATCATAGTTCAACAAAAGCTATCAGGAGGTGTGAGGAGGTGCTGTATTCAGAAAGATTGAAAACAGTGTCCTTATTCTTTCTTTCTTTCTTTCTTTCTTTCTTTCTTTCTTTCTTTCTTTCTTTCTTTCTTTCTTTCTTTCTTTCACTCTCTCTAACACTTTCTTTCTTTCTTTCTTTCTTTCTTTCTTTCTTGCTTTCTTTCTTTCTAACACTTTCACTTTCTTTCTTTCTTTCTTTCTTTCTTTCTTTCTTTCTTTCTTTCTTTCTTTCTTTCTTTCTTTCTTTCTTTCTTTCTTTCTTTCTTTCTTTCTTTCTTTCTTTCTTTCTTTCTTTCACTCTCTAACACTTTCACTTTCTTTCACTCTCTCTAACACTTTCTTTTTTCTGTCTTTCTTTCTTTCTTTCTTTCTTTCTTTCTTTCTTTCTTTCTTTCTTTATTTCTTTCTTTCTTTACTTAACACTCGTCTCCTTCTTTCTTTCTTTCTTTCTTTCTTTCTTTCTTTCTTTCTTTCTTTCTAACACTTTCACTTTCTTTCTTTCTTTCACTCTCTAACACTTTCACTTTCTTTCTTTCACTCTCTCAAACACTTTC